>NW_026962010.1:3668456-3974161 GCF_032445375.1 Bacillus rossius redtenbacheri | reverse complement strand
CAAAACTAGGTAAATAATAAAACTCCGCTCAATTCTAAATGCTGCAATCAAAATAATTCCAAATACTAAAGCAGAATTAATCAAACTTTGTCATTCACGATCGTTCTGAAACTACACCTGTGACCAAGTATACCTTCTGAGCTGATCCTTCATCACTGGAAACTATCCCTAGTTGATTAATAACATATTAGCTCTCGGAATACGGCATTTTACATGCTTTATATTAGCTTCACCTGTATGTTTGTCTGTCCGTCTGTAACTCTGTCTGTCCGTCTGTAACTCTTTCGACTAAGAGTGAGTGACTCATCACTGTAAACTGTCCCACCAATTTCATTTCTGTGACGTCAGCTTTCGGATTCAGCGATCCTGGTTTCTACTCCCGGCCACGCCGAAATTTTTTTTTTTTTTCCCCGGTAAATTCTAAGGTTATATCCATACATCTAACTGTAAATGATTCGGAGAGACTTTACCATTTCTTTGTGACGTTGCAACTCCAAATAGTTATCTCAGATGGTAATAGGTAGTGTAGGTAACTCATTTCCCTATGATAATTAAACATAAATATAGTTTAAAAAACTAAAAAAAAAACATGCTTTTAAAGAATACCAAACTAAAAAGTTAAAAATAAATATAGTTTAAAAAACTAAAGAAACATGCTTTTAAAGATTATCAAACTAAAAAGTAAAAAATAATTTTAAAATTTAATTTATGACAATAGTATATAAGCAATACTAGTATAAATGAGAAAAAAGCATGGGGCGCTTAATATACAAAAAATATGGAACAAAGCACCTCAAGCTTTTTTCTCATTTATACTAGTATTGCTTATATACTATTGTCATAAATTAAATTTTAAAATTATTGTTTACTTTTAAGTTTGATAATCTTTAAAAGCATGTTTCTTTAGTTTTTTAAACTATATTTATTGTGGGTCTAACATCGTGAATGCAACGGTAATGTGTAACCCCAGTGCTACCATATGTGGCGGATGTGGCGAACAAAGCTCACAAGTCAAAAAGAAATTTTATAGTACTAACCGTTTAATCAATATGGGTAGTATTTTAATAAAATTCATTTAAAAAATAGGCTCAACGCAGGTTTTTAAAATATTTGTCACGTTTTTCTAGATTAAATCAAAGCCGTTTAAAAATTTTCTGTGCAAATCGACTTTTTCGATATGTGGCGTAGCTGCTCCAGCAGAGAATTTTAGCGACGCGTGCTTAAAAACTGCGTGTTATTCGCGTCCAGAAATGTAGTTTGGGTATATTTATCACGCTCTGCATTATTTTAAAGAATTCCACGCTCTATTATACGTGTATTTTTTGCAACATGAGAACACAAGAATTGGCGCGTTACCGAGGTTAGATGTTACACATCTCTGGACAGTACTGAAAAAACGCGCTCACATTTTGAATCCACATTGAAGCCATTTGAAAGTAATGGAAAAAATTTTCCTCTTCAAAATGTGAACATTTTGATGGCACTGGCAAAACTTACAGGAATGCAACTGTGAAAATAAAACGCAATGACTAAGAAAGGTTTCGGTTTTTCTGTTTTATTTGGTTGTTCGAAGAAATTTTTGACCATGATTCATAAATTATTTAGCTGTATAGGTACTAGTCAACTTAGCTGAACTAAATTCCGATGTCTTCCAGTCCAAATAAAGTATCTCCTACTCTTTCTTTCCAGCGCCATGAGGTTTTTCGCTTGGGTTTGTGACTTAACGCGCCCAATACTATTTCACCCGAGTGTAACAATCGCCTGGAGAACATTTCAACGCGCCGTGAAAATTGAATCGCCAGAGTTTCCGCGCTCGGAAGCAAAATTGAATTATATTCCCTTCCTCCCCCCTTCATCCTTTGGAAAACTCTGATACTTGCCCCGAAACTTTGACCTCCACTGCCACCCCGTAACGGGCTGAAACGATAACAGATAAAGGTATAGGTGTGCAGCCGTAGAATTTGATCGGTTGGTCTGGAAGTGCTGTTTCGAACCTTACATGGTTCTTGGGAATAGCGTAGTACATACTCCATAAGCCTTTCTTTCAGAGTCAGTGTTCACCTTTCCGAAATGTCTTTGCAAACAACATTGCTGAGTGAAATCTCTTATTTTCTTGCTTTAGATCACCAACACAATAAACGTAAATGTAAATTTCGCCCAGAGCTTGAATGGGTGCGTCCGATTTTTATATCTCCATTTCGCGGGGCGCCACAAAAAAAAATGTATCGTTAGGACACGTTTCTTTATTGTTACAGCCGAAGATAAATTTTTTGAATATTTTTATTTCCAACCTTAGGAGTCATTAATACAAATCTGCCATCAGTACACCCATCGGTAATCACATAGGCATAACATTCAACAAGCGGTATAATCAATCAATAAAAAAAATTTAAAAATTGCACAGTTTTACAAACCACTTAAAAATAATAATCGAAATTAATTTCAGGAATTCATATTGAAGTTAAGAACTGTACTAAATAGTCGCGGCGCGCTCGCAGCGCACTGGAGAGCAGGCCTCAGTTCAGGGGTCAGCGGGGAGGGGCGGGGCAGCAGAGAGGGTTGGCAACACTGCCGCGGCAGCCACGCCCAATGGAGCTGGGGCACGCTGCCTCGCCGAGAGACAGCCGCGACCGCGACGGAAGACCAGCGAACGTAACGTGTGATAGCGAGGCGCTTATGTTCTTACGAGTGCGTGCGCCGGGCAGTTAACAGACGGGTGACAACTTCAGCTCGTGTGATAAATGTAAGAAAAAAACCGACAGTAAAAGTTAATGTCGAGCCTTTATTTAACACTTTTTTTATTCCCCTTCAATACCACAATAGGAATACAGGGTAATATCAACCAGGTCGAAATAACGACCTAAACGATATTTATCGAGAAAAAAAACCGCTGATTTTGAATTTCCCTAAATTTATCTGTTTTCGTAACAAGTACGAAACACTTCGAAGTTCCGTATTTGTATGTTCACGTCATTAACAATAACTGGAAAGCCACAATACATGGCAGTTCCGTCATAATTTTATGTTATTTCGTGTTATGTCATATTATGTCATATGCCTATGTTTTGATCTAACGAGGCATGTGTTTGAAATTTGGCATTTCACCGTCTTCCTGGCTGATAGTCAGTTATAAGAATGATTGAAGTTTACAAAAGTATTTCAGAGTACCCTGCCTAGTCTCTGCTCTAAATTTCATTTCACTACGTTTAATTTCACGTTGATACGGGTTTATAAACTGGAATCATTTGTAAACCATACGTGATAACTTAAACAAGTTAATTCAAGGCCAAATATTTAAGAAATTATTTTTAGTCGATATTGTACTAGCGTTCGCTTTTGGTGTGCAGACAACTTTCTTTCATAAGGAAAAAAGTTAATTTATTAATTTATTGTTTCTTATTCCAGGCCAATTTGTCTGATTATTTACGGAGCTTTTTTTGCTGTATTTCTAAATGTTGATTTGCTTTGATATTAATTAGCGTTCCTTTATAATCCATTTTAAATTCCCTACGCTCAGTATCAAGTCTGGAGCACAACACAATCCCAACTTCTTCCACTCCTCATGCATAGGAAAGTTGAAATTCCTGCGTACGTTCCTAGCAAGCGCGGAGAACAATGGTTTCTGAATTTATAAAACCAGCCAGAGCTTATACTTTCGCAATAACATTCCAGATGCAACCAGCAATGAACCTTGCATGGCGGTAATTACAGCTGGGACGTGATGAGTTTTTTCCCCCTTGGTTTCGCGGAACAACGGGCGAGGGATTGTTCGCCGCGTGGGCGGCAACCCGCGCAGCGCGGGTGCGACGCCGGGTTGCCTATCCGCGCGCGGCAGGGGGGGACCTGGGCTTCGAGGAGAGTCCATTACCAGGGCTAATTATTCACGGGATGAACACCCCCCGTCACCCCCTCCGGGCATTCCAGCTGTCCCCATCGACCTGTGCCGGCGCGACAAATGAGCTCGGCCACGCCCACATCACCCCCACCCCCCCTCCAGCACTGGGCGGGGTCCCGGACCTTCCCCACGCCCGCGATGCGAGAGACTCGCTGGCCGGGAATATGTTTGGCCTACTTTCCCCGCTTTCGCCCGGCAGCTCGGCTATTAAGGCCCTGCTTCAACCACCGTGTGAATTTTGATTTTGAAGTGTAACAAACCTTTTTTTTTGGCGTGACAACGTCTAATAAATCGATGAACGCCAGCTACACGCACGAAAAAGTGTCCCGTTGCGCACATTATTCCGTTACGCGGTGTCCCGTTACGCTCATTGTTCCGTTACGCTGTGTTCCGTTACGCTGTCGGCGAGTGCAGTAATAATAGGTTATGTTATAATTGACTAAAAAATTGTGGTGATTTATATAATTGATGATAGATATTTGATTACAGTTTATTTATATGAAAACTTGTTCATAATTATATTTAAACTTTATAGCTAAACGCCAGTTTTTAAAATTAATTACAAGTCATCTACACGTGAACTGTTTCGTCGACTGTTTATAAAGTGAAGTGAAAAGTTAATGTGGTTTTCATTGCTTATTACAATAACAATTTCGGCAATAAAGGTTAATTATTCTTGCATTTAAAAAATCTGATTACTAGTATAATTTCAAGTATTTATTCTTTTATTAATAAAATAAAAATGATTCAATTCTATTCATAAAAGTATGGAATCATTTCATCTATAATTTGTTATGACGTTGTCACGTTAAACTATCGTCCGTTAACCGACTTTACAGACAACCAATTTTTTTGGTATCCAAGATGCCAATCAAATCAAATTTAATTTTTACCAATAGTAAATGACGCAAAGCTGACATATAATCTGAAATGTATTGGTTTATAATGTTAGTTGCACAATACTATTCTATACGCCATTTGGTACGAGTTATTTCGTGAAAGGAACGGAAGTCGTGCTGCCTTCTGTGGGGGATTTCGCGAATCATAGATCACAAAGCCAAAGGTAAACTTTCAATTATTAACAGTTTATTGCATTTTAACAAAATGAGCATTATTTTAATAAAATTCCTTGTCTCAAATCAGGTGCAAATCAGGGGTTTAGTATCTTTTAAAAAAAAATTTCGCTTTTATGGGAGCCGTATCATTATATAGTTTACAATTTCGCTCTACAAATAGAATGACTTAATAGTCCGGCAGCGAATTCTAGCGGCTAGTGTGTAAACTTCAAGAAATATGGCTGAAAACACAATTTGCGTATATATTTATCACTGTCGGCATTATTTTAAAGAATCCTACGTTAAATTTCATTTCCGAGTTTCAGGGGAAGGGGCTTGGGAATGAGGCGCTCGATGGCATGTTTGAATTACAACTGTATTGCATCTTGCATCTTGCACACTCGCATATTTGCTCGCTCGCATACCTGCGTATACTCTTATAACTCTGTTTGTGAAGTTTTACTTCTAATGTGAGAGGTGTCCTCGCTTTATTATAAAACGTTTCGACAAATTGTACTATAAATTAAATACATTTTTGTTTGTTACCCAGTTGTAGAAACACAGATAAAGAACTGTTAGTAGTCAAACCTTTTAGTTATACATTTTTGTCTTGCCCGACGTCCGAAAGATCGTATATAACGTAAACATTTACAAAACAAATTAACGCTTTTTATGAATTCAAACCATCGTAAGAAATTCTACTACACAAAAACAATGACGTGAAAATGCGATAACCAATTTTGCAGGAATTCTCAATATATACTGCACGTCATTTGTTGTTTTTTTTTAACGTTGAGGTAATTATATTCAAAATTAAAGGTTTTCCCCAGCTGAAATTATTATGGTCACTCACTAAAACCAATTTCTTACAGTTCTACAGCTAAAAAATTCCTGCAAATAAAACCTGTTTTTATAACAAAAATATCATGTTGGGTTAAGACTAGGCTCATCTCCACACATGCACTTGTGTATGATCTGTCCGTCTCCCCTGTCTCAAATAAGTGGGACAATTTAGCCACTTAACTTAAAAGAATTTTTAATAATGTAAAATATTACAATAATTATATGTTTAAATTTTATAACTTTCTAACTTTATACTTATATCTGATGGGTTATGAATAAAAGTATATCTGCCTGAAGCTCTTTTAATCGTTGACAATTCGGTAAAACATAGTCAAAAAATCTTAACAACAATTTGTTGTAAGTTAAACTCCTTTTCCTTTTGGGAACTGTGATATATTTATTTATTTAATTTATTCCAAATTTTAAATTATAAATGCACTTTCAGGCGTAGTGTAGTTACTTAATATACTATTCGAAAATTTCAAAAATAAGTCTGAATTTGCACCCTAAAAAAGAAACTTCCAATGAGTAAAAACATTAAATCTCTATTCGAAAGTGCTACTATTACGTTAGTATGTGCATACAAACATGTACAGCTGAATTAGAAGATAATTTTTTTATTACAAGTAACTAAAAAAAGTACAAAATGTGCTTACACTAAATATGTAACTATTGTAAACTTCCATTTCCATGCAAAATATAAATAACATTGGTAAACATGCTTTTATAGAAAACTTCCTGTTTCGTAGTATAGAGATGGGGCTCTTGGAACTGAGTTCCGGGTGCGGGTTGATGATTGTCGACGCCATCTTGGACTCTGACAACACGGCGGCAATTTTTGGTGTCAAATTTTCTGAGTATTCCTCAAAATTCCTCAAAATTTCTATAAAAGTTTCCTATTTCAATGAAAAAATTCCCGTTTTGAGGAAAAATTTCCCATTTTTTCCTTCAAAAAAATTTGGAGTCTAAATTTTTCTCATGGAGGCTAAATATTCCTGAAAATGCAAAAAAAAAAAAAAAAAAAAAAAACCAAGCCTCCGGGTCATGACCTTGACCATAAATTCGAATTTCTTTCATTTTTGACCAAAAAAATTCAAAAAAAATTCCAAACATTAAAAAAAAAGCTTACTTTAAAATTTTAATTACCTTATCCATTTCAGTCCTGAGTTTGATTTCCGACGAAAGAAAACATGTAATTTATTAATTAGAAACATTTTAAAAATTCTTAATTACAATTTAAATAACATTTTAATAAAAATTTTGCTTACCTAACATCCGCCCTCTATGAATCTAGAACCTTCCACCATTTTGAAAATTTTGTCCGCCATATTGAAAATTCGTAATTTTTTAAGTTAGAAAATCGGGAAAATGTTTAAAATTCATTTAAGTACAATTTCGAAAAAAAAGTTCTTATGTCATGGAGTCATCGGTTCAAACCCATTGAGGGCAATCGGTTAAAAATGGCGACGGATCCTTCCTCCACAGAATCCAAGATGGAGCCGACAATCATCATGCACCCAGGAGCCCCATTCCTATACTACTTAACATTAAGTTTTCTATAAAACATATTTTTTACATTTATGTTTAGCAACCTCGTTTTTTAGTCATTCTTTTGCAAACGCAAGAGGGACTCCTCGGTGAGGGGCTACTTAATTCCAGGGGGGCGGCTTCCCTCCCCCCCCCCCCTTTTGAGTACTAGCATAACAATAATAAATTAATAAAACTAGCTTTTTAAAGAATTAAAAACTCAGGTTTCTATGGTTTTGGTTAAAACAATTTTTTTTTAAATTCATTAATGAATTATCTTCTAAAAAATAAAGAGTTTCAATACGAAGGCTTCATACAATCGGTCAACCCAAAACTGTATACCACATGATTTCCAGCTTTCAGTACATGCTTCAATTTGCATTGAAGTTGATAAAAACCATTAATTTAAAACTTTTTTGAAAAAAAATTCATTTTGTAAACGATTAAATTTGGTTATATTACGAACTTATTTTATATCATGCGCAAAAGCACGAAATATTTAGAAGAAAATATTATATTTGAAAGATTTGTGCAATGGGAGTACATGAATTGATGTAAGCTTTTGGACATACGCCATTGCTAAAGCACATTTATGTCTGTAGAAGAAAATTACAGAGAACACAAAAGACAAAAATACAAATTAAGCAAAAATTTGCTGTTTTCAACAGGATATAAACAACACATAATATTCCATAACAGGAATATGGTCAACAAACAAAGAAAAACAAAGAAAATGGACTAACAGAACGAAAAAAAACCACAAATTATGACAGCACAAAAATAATAAACCCAATTCGGGATACTACCTCCATAACATTGCCAGCGATAGCAGGTTAGTGATTAAGGGTAGGCTTTTGGTATAACTTATTTCTTCAACCAGCATACAAATTTGTAACCTATATTTTGTATGGATAGTATTTATGTGCTCTGTCATTCAGTAAATAACCACCACTCCCTGATGTCATTTTGCATTATAAATATGGCAACAGCATATTCTGTACCACAATCTATAAATGAGACACATTACATGAACTGTAAATTTGTTTATTTACTTGTTAACTTTGTAGATTACTTGTTAAATTCAGAGTTTGACAAACAGAATGAAAGTTTATTATTCTCTTACATATTTAGATATTTATTAGTGGCTTGTTTTTTGCGATTAATTTTACCAGAAAGGCTGAATGTTTCTCCACCAGAAAACAAAATTGTTTGCAAAATAATTATTTTTTTTTGATAATCCTCAAGAGATTCAACGTCAAATTTAAATGTCAGACGTTGTTGCTAGGATTATGCGTCCCAGTTACTTTACAAATTCACACGTAAATACATTTTAATAACATGCCATAGCAAGTTTTATTTTAATTCCTTCAATACTTTTCATTTTCATATATTTTATAATACTTCGTTCTAACACACGTGTGTTACGCTCAAGATCGTTCTCATCTGATGTACTATGCAGTATATCAGTGCTTTTTCCCGTATACATAATTAACTAACTTATAAGAATTCATTTGATTCTTGTCTAATCGATTTTCAATAATGTAGTGTAAAATTAAAACCGAGTTCAGTGTTTTGTTTAATCCACAAACTCTAACATTTTTGAATTGACTTCTGATAGTCACTCAATGCGACCTGGTGCACAAATTTCATATAAAAATATAACCGGTCCTACGCATGTCCTCGCATGATCCATACTATAATAAGTATACAGTTGCATATTTAAAACATCTGTACACTTTGCGAGGGTTAGAACTCAGCTCGGATTGGCTGGAATGTTGTTGTTTGCGGCACCGCTGAGGCGAGAGCCTGCGCCTCAAAGGACGAATGGCAGCCCTGCGCGCCCGCAGCAGCCGCGGAGCCCGCCGCATTGTGTTGCGGCAGACGCCACGCGTCACATTAGGTAACATTACGGCGTGCACCAGAACACCCTTGCTCCCCCTACTAACTCATCGCTCGGGTGACGCGGTCCCGGTTACAAATGCCGGCGGGGGATAAATCAGCCAATCAGGCTGGACGGGATACGTAATGGTAGTGTCCGCTGGGGGAGGGGGAGGGGGGGAAATGGAGGGGGTGTTGACTCGCCCGCCGGCCCGGACCAATAAAGCAGTGGGGAGCGCTCTTGCTGACGGCTTTGTTTATGTTCGCCGAGCTAGAGTACATTTCGGCGCCCCGCCCGCTAGGGGGACTGTTTCGCTGTGAATCTCGCTAATCGGGGCGTGAGTACTCGCTGTGTCGATTCGGAGAGCTAAAAAAATAACTATGTGGAGGCATCGCGACCAGATTAAGGTGAAAGTTGCAATCGGTTCACCACTCACGTATATCTTCACTGATTAAAATAATCACTACGTGTATATTAAGATGTCTGAGAAGATAATTAAAAACTGGTACATGAAACACGCAATAAATGCACCATGCACTTTCTTTACAAGACCGTTTAATTACCAGGCAAGCCATTTTTGGAATGAAGAAACGGACTTATGCGATAGTGCACGTTTAACACAGTATTTGAAACAAGTTACCGTGCACTGCTTCACAATAAACAGCAAACAGGTACCAAGTTGGATAAACAATTGCTAGTATAGACATGTAATATTTTAATGGAAATTTTTGATTAATATACGGACTTCATTTTGTTTTATAGTGTTGGCACTACTTTATAAAATATAGGATGTTCATAAATAGCGTGATACACTTCATTTGCTTACACTTATGCTGTATGCAAACTATGTGACTTCTGACCATATTTATGGTTGGAATGTTCTCGGACTTTTTTATGTATTCAAATTGTATGCAGGTATAAAGGTAGGCAGTTTACTTACCAACGTCTATACTTTACCCTCAGGAAGCAGGTTTTAAGAATAGCTTGCTTCCGTAGTTAAACGAATACATATTTTACTCATCACCGAGCAACCATGTTCTTTGTAAAAAAAAAAAAAAAAAAGTTTGTTACATGTATTAATCGTCCTTTGTTATTGCCTATATGAAAATGAATCAAGTAAGTAACAAGTTAATCATTTGTCATGCAATAAAATTATTAGTAGAAGGAATAATCTGGATACATAAATAGTTAATTTTACTCGCTCGGAAAGGCTTTCTTTGATTAAAAGTTAGGACACAAAGTTTCATTTTGTTTTCCTAAATGTTCGAAGTAGCAAACATCTACGACACGAGTGAGATAATATGTGAGTGCTCTTTCACCTTGTTATTAACTGGAGGGGAAGGGAGATAAAAAAAAAATACAACCTCAATTTGTTTAAGGCAACCAATGAAACAGGACTTATTGGCAGGAAAATAAACTCGTACCTCCAGTATCCCGTCAAAGAAATTATGCTGTGACTTAAAAAGCTATCACTATGCAGGACTTGCCAAGGCATCATAATTATATTGGGAAAAAAACAAACTATAGTGTATCAAATCTTTTAAAGTTTTTGTAGTGTAAAGCTTTATGCAAAATGTACTTTACAAAACAATGCGGTACATTTACTATGCATTTAACATTTACTAATTAAATTTAGGAGAAATATTATCCCTTCTTTATTAAATATCCTAAAAAATATTACAGACTAAGTTTGAAAACTTCCATTGGATGTTTAAGAACGTGATCTAACTTTTTTTAGAATGTGGCAATAGTCTTTGCCTAGCGAACATTGCGAAAGGTTTGGCAAAAGAAACGAGTATTTATATAAATCACCCAAATTTTTGTATACAAAACTTCAAAACAAATTCTTCAGAAGTGTAAGAAAACATCCTCGTGTTAAATATTTAATTCATTCTTATGGCACTATAGGTATTCGGACTTGTAATTTTTTTTAATCTAAAGGATTAATAGAATCACCAGTTCGAGACAGAGCCGCCTTATTTATTTTCAATACTTGCTAACAGGAGCGCTATTTAACACACATCACCTGCTTGAGAGTGCTCCCGCCATCTTGTTCTCAGTAGTCGAGACCAGGTGCGGTAGTGTAACGTAGTACACATGTCATCTGCTAGAAGGCACTGCCACCATATTAGTTTAATTTTTACCTGCTAGAGGGCAGGAATATTTTATTACTGTGGCGTCCGCCATCTTGAATAATAGGCGCCATCTTGAAATTATTTAATAAATAAGCTAGATATTCGAAAATAAATCCACAAATCATCAAAAAAAATACTCGTTAAAATATTAATTAATTCATTCTATATCCGTCCTCGTTTCGATTCTTGACTGATTCAAAAAAGTTAATTGTAGGTAAAACAAATTATTATTTATGTAAAAATTACTAAAAAGAATCTGTTTCGAAAAATAAAATACAAAAAAAAAATTATTGCAGAATATCTACTCTAATTCAAGTATAAAAATAAACAAAGCACTAGCATTTCTCGATTTATACAGTCTTCTTGGAGAACAAAACAAGTCCTTTATATATCTTGAGATGTCTTTTCAGACTAGTTGCACGTGACAGTTGAAAATTGCATCGTTCGGGGATCGGGGCGCTCGATGACAATTTGATGGAATCCAAGATGGCCGCCAGGGTCAATGTCAAGTTAAAAGGTCAAGGTCATCCAATATGGCCACCGTAGCGTCAGAGCGGTCGGTCATTGGCCCTGCTGCAGCTCTAGCACTAAGAGCGCCTGCTTGAACGATGTTAAACAACTGTTTGTATTATTTTAAGGAATGGGTGATTTAGGGTTTTTTTTTGACGTGACAACGTCTAATAAATCGATGAACGCCGGCTGCACGCATGAAAAAGTGTCCCGTTACGCTGTGTCCCGTTACGCTCATTGTACGCTTGCGCCGCATCTATCTCTCTCTCACTCGATTGGAACAACCATCGATTTTACTTTTTCGATGCACATTAAACTTGAAACACGCCCATTCGTTTCCAACTTTTCCTATCATCGTCATATCCTTAACAGAATAACACAGATTGGAAGAAGTTAAATAGCAAATATGTATAAAAGTTATAGTTAACATAATCTATTCGTTAAAGAAATTAACATATTTGAATTAATGAGTGCAAATAAAAGTAAATTTATCAATTAAATTGTAGATTTCATTTCACTCCTTCTTTGTATCCATACAAAATAATGATAATTCAATAAAAATGATTCAATTTTATTCATATAAGTATGCAATCATTTCATCAATGATTTGTTATGACGTTATCACGTTAAACTATCGTCCGTAAACCGACTTTACAGACAACCATTTTTTTTTTCATTACATATTATATCTGCTCATAAGGAACTCGGTAGAGAATCAATAGTTGTCTGACTGGGGCAGTTATTTCCCTTTGGCTATCGGTTGCCAAGCAATCATATGGAGAACTCGCGATCGCTCGCATTTCGAGGGCTTCCCAAACACAACTTCCCTTACACTGATTTGTCTTGTTTAACCGAGTGGTAAAGTTTCCTGCAGACGGCGGCGCCGTACAGAACTTTGCTAGCTATAAATGATTGCGTGTATTTCTGTTCAGGGTCTTTTCATAGCCACGACGGCAAAATCCAAGCTCCAAAAAAAATATAGATTTTCTTTTTATCCAGGCATCCATTATAGTCATACGATTAAATAAAATTTGCTACTAAACCTAGTGAGACGAAAAATACACTATTTTTTGCCAAAGAAAATAATTAATATAAACTAAGATAAAACTAGTTTTAAAAATATCTGCCAACAGTACCTACCGTTTTGCTGCTGGAATCGCGATAATGTTTCATCCTCAGTTCTGTATACATATTTTTGCCGCTGCGATACAATATGAATAGACTGCTGTTGAACGTGTCGGGGACAAATAATGAATTAAATTTTTCCTTTACTGAAAATTTGTATGAATTTCTTTCTCATTTGTACTACCATCACCTTTGCGTGTAGTGAGGATAGTAGCAACCCCGAAAAGTCGGACAGATTCGCATACTCTCTCCCCAGGCTTGGGTATGCATTAAAAATATCCAAAAACAGACAATATGAGATATAAAGAGAGTGATACAAAGTATTTGTTTTGAGGGGTGGGATATTAATTACGAATTGTTGTCAGGTAGCTCAGTAAGAATTAAATCCAAACTTTTGATTGTTTTTTGCTTACAGTTAACTTACATGACATATTTTGAAGATCTGAGTAAATAGGAGTCCACTAATAGCATTGTTAATGTACAGTATGTGGCAATATAAACAGTATGGCACATTTTTTTGAACTTAAAATTTAGAAAAGTCTTGGTACCACATTGTTAGAAATTAGGCATATATGTTTAAATCCTTTAAGAGGTACCTTTTTTTATGTTATGGCATTTAAGGCCAGTCAAATCATACTTTGTTCATGAAAACCTACCTCTAAAAAACCTAGAATTTTTAAAAAAATTTTGTAACCTCAGATACCGTTGCACTACGAGAACAAACACATAAATGTCTTTAAAAATATTGTTCTATGTCTTCTTGAGTAAATAATTGTTTATGGTACGATGTCTGTCCAATATGATCGATCCACAATTAATAACATGACTTGGTACAAATAAAATCTTCAAGCTTTGAAGCGGTGTTAGTCTCGTATAAATGAGTCCTGAAATGCACAGTTTTTTTTTTTTAAATTTCGGAAGGTTATACATGATTAATTTCCGGGGGAAAACTTCAAGAGTCATGGTTACACTGAGCCACGTGCATTCACCTCTTACAAAGCTAGAAACTACGTAATTTTAAGAAATACGATGTAATGACTCTCGCTTGTTACAACAATGGGGCATTTTCTTTATTACTCAGAACTGTGCAACTAAGAATTGTAACAAAATTTATATCGAAAATCCATTTTGTCTATGTTAATAATAGAGTTTAATGCTTAAAAATATTTTCGTTGACTTTGCCAGTAGTTTGAGGTTATTGTGCACCGCGCCAATGGCCATCTTCGCAAGAAAATAGTGTTCTTTAAAGTAAGTAATATTTTGAAGTCAGTAATAATATGGCTAATTTATGTTTATTAATTTATATTTATTTTAATCAAAATTCTAATAAAAAAAGTTTAGGTTTCTTAAATACTTGAAAAATAATTGAAATACAAAAACCCCCGCGCTGTGTAATCTTGTTTATAATCAATGTGTATAATGGCATTGCAATATTTTAAGCAGTTTACCAATAATTAAAAGTTTAATTATTTGGTTAGGTTATTGCCATTTAAAATAGTGAGATTTATGTAAATGTTTGGTCAGTTTAGATAAGCTACGTTTAAGATAGTGTAAACAACGTGTTATCGGTTGAATACTTTAGGCTTGGTTAGGGGCGCAACAACAGGGGGGGGGGGGGGGGCAAGGGTATTTTGAAACCTTGAAGTGAGGGCAAACGGGGGCAAAGAAAGTGCTTTGTAATCAATTTTTAGATAATAAATCTGTTTAAATAGCACCATTTTCCACCTTGAAATACAAATTTTCCCGGACCCCCCCGATTCAATAGTGGGGATCGATGATTCTTTATAAAAATATATATTTACCCTACTTTGGAAATTTAGTTGTTGCGCCCCTGGGCTTTTTCACCTATATTAATAACATATTATGTATCCAATACGTATTAAATAAGAGGGCATTAACTTACTTACGAGGAGGGACGTGTGTAATGAGCAGTGGGAAATTGTCCTATCTGTAGACTTCGGTAGTGAATCAGGGTATATCAGTGGCTTGATAATAAAGAGGAACTGCGGATGTTATGATTTGCGCTTACCATCGTTTTCGTGGCAAAGTTATAAAGGTTCCTGCGAATAAGGAAAACTAAACTAGTGCCAGCGCTCACCAAGCTACAATACAGAGTTTTGTTTTCGTAAGCGAACGCCTTTCCAAGCTAAACCTTAACTTTGAAGCGAATCGCTATTTTGACTTCAATCATTTTATGAAAGTTAAACTCTCGTCTTGAGTCTTTTTAAAACAAATAAGAATTATTTTTCCAGTAGTCCAAAGTTGGTAGGTTGTATTTTTTAATATCTTGCTCAAGGATGTATTTGCAAAGGCTATAGCTGGTCTTCTAACAATGTCTACATTCATGTTGAGTGAGCCTATGAGATCTCTGAAGGGCATTTTTTTAAATCTCTGGATCATTCATATTTACTTGAACAATGTTCACCACTGAAATTTTATCACATTTTCAATCTTGTAGTTTTAAATTGTATTGATTTATTTTTGAATGAATTTTTTTTGTAAAATTTACATTTAATTAATTTTATGTTACAATTATTCCGAAAACGTTCTTCAGCTCACCGATTTCTTTGGCAATATAGTGATTTTTTAATGATTTAATAAAAATGTTGCACTTATTGGTTTCCCTGTAATCAAAATATAATACACCCAAATTATATGCCAAACATTCTCGCCAATAAAAAAGCAAAATTTGCTGTTGGATCATGTTGTGCCAATTCTTACTATTCATGAAACTGTGAAATCTTTCAGCGGAGAACGCTGTAATCTTTAGAGGCTTTTTACAAGACTAAACAGTTTCCTGGCTCTTTTGTAACTTTTTTTTGGGATTATTTATGCAGACATCAGTGACCAGAGCTCTATTAAGGAATGCTGTGGGAACATCCAATGTTTTCTAGGTAGTCTTACTACAGGCGCCCACGTATTAAGAAATGCTTCTTCTTGAAAATATTTTAAGTATATCCGCAAGTGGCCGGGATGGCAATGAAGAACTCCGCCGAGAGGTGGCAGCGAGTCACAAGCAGACTCAGCGCCACTCTTGTAAGGCCCGCTTCAAGAGCTCGGGCAAACATGGAATCTTTGTTTTCTACGTAGTTTTTGTTCAGCTACATGTACAGCTCTCTCAGCAAGAGGCTGGCTTCGATTTAAGGGAAGCATACTTTTCACAGACGAGAGAGCCACACCCGAAGTTCCCCGAAGTTCATGCTCGCTTTTTTTTCCGTTCTAACTCATTGTATAAACCGGTGTGGAATTTAATTTTCCGGTCGATTAGGATAGGTTAACTACATTATAAATACTTTAAAACATTGTTGATGGTTGGTTATATTAGGCAAAAATAGCTGAATTAAAAATACTGTAAAATCATTTTATGGTTGCTTAGCAAATAACTTTTTAATATGTAGCTATCCAGGGCTAGGAAACCGTTTGCATGATTTCACAGTATCTTTAATGAAGCTATCCTAACCAAATCAACCGTCCACAATGTTTTAAAGTATTTATAATGTTGCTAACCTAACCTAATTGACCATTAGTTATCATGAGTTACAATGAACCAAACAAAAAAAACCGAAGATGCACGATCGTACGTTTGGCTCTCTCGTCTGTGAAACAAAGGCTTCCCTAGATTTAAGGTAACCCACTGGAAACAATATGACCATTAATACGGTACCTGGCGTATCATCGAAGCATATTTGTCTGTTTACGTGGGCTAATTTCATGTAATTTTCTCATATGCTTTCGCAACCGGCTGCGTTTTGAATTTTCTTGATGGAAGAATTCTTTTCATGTCGTCTTTGCTGGCTTGCAAATTTAGCTGAAATGACAGGTTCTGTGATCTCCTGAATGGACACATTACAGCTTGCTCGTGGAGGCAATTAATTTTGTATACTATCGCCACTCCCGTTATTTTCATACAAATCTCACTTCATAAATGTTTTGAATCATTCAAAAATCAGCGCTCTGGATGTTACTATTTCAGTATTTCATTCCTTTAGAATAATAAACCTACCTGCAGTGTATAACTTCACTTCAAAGAAGATCTGTAACAACTTAGAATCCAAATAAATCAAGAAATTTCAATGATACCTCGTAAAATTAGTTTTGATTAACCAGCGTACTTTTAAATTAGCGCTAATAAAACAAAATGTTCTAAGTGTCTACACATATGTGACACAGCAGTAAGTCTTATTTACATTGAATCGCCTTCGTTTACTTTACGAACTAAGTCATTTCAAGCAATACAGAACTAATCAAAATCATTACTGCAAAGTTTAGGCAACTATTAAAAAAAATCAAAAAGCAATGTGATTAATTTTAGCCATCATTTTGGTTTGTGCCTATAAAGCACATAAAATAAAACCTTTGCCTGCCTTACACAGCTGAATTTTTTTTGTGTATAGCATTGCCAGAAAAAAAAAACATTTTACTATAAATATTCATGGCCTGTTTTTGAAAGTAGTCCGAAATTATGTATTGTAATTTATATTCTTTAAAAACCAGTATTATATTTTATACCTAGAGAAGATAATTAAATTATATCGTGCCTTGTGATTTGTCACACTACAGCTCTGCCCAATTACTGTATAATTTATTGAATAACCGCATTTAGTTTTTTTTCATTTATTACGCATTTATTCATCATTATTCGACAGAAGTTAAAAAAAAATTTCAACGTATGGCTTAATCATACTGGTGAACCTTTTTTGCTAACACGAATTTGTCTGATCTCCAGCACGTCATGCCAGAAAATAACAAACAGGCTTCCTACCTCAGACGTGTTAGACAGACTGACTTTTACTACTGTGTGGTCTCTTGGATTTTGTTCCATGTAAGAGGAATAAGGCGAGGGATTGACTTGCCCGGGCGTCTTGTATTTAACAGGCACTTTGGAAATATACTTCGCGCAGAATATCTGAAAACTTGGTGACCAATGGAACTACTTTTGAACAAGGGCAGAATAAGAGAATTAGCTGTACAGCAATAATATTCAGTACCTTAGTTACGATCCGACGGCTCAACAACTAGAGGTTTTTGGATGTTGAGCCAAACGTCCCCCGTTTTGATTTCGGGCGGGGTCAGTGATTTTTCACATTTTGAAAGTTCACTTCCCGGTTTCAGTACTGGGTCTCGTGTTTTTTACTTTACATCCGGACTACGTGGAGGCAACAGCAAACCACTTCTCAATCTCCTCGCTTGGTCTGACCAGGACAAGGGGTAAAATGGCTGGGGATCCAAAAAAAAAAACATACAAATGGATCACCCAAACATTACCATCTGTTCCATAGTTCTTTGAGGAAGGCGTAAGGCCAGCAGTTATTGGAAAGAAAATTTTTGGGGAAGTTACAAGCTTTAAAAACAACAGCAAGTGGTAAGACACTGTGATCGTGTTCGAGATATTTCGGTTTAATGTTGGTCCAGGCTTCCTAAATTGTGTGTTCTATGGTTTCCTGAAGACACTCCAGGAAACACTCTACGGTACCAAATTGCAGGTGATGGTCGATTCATTCCTTCAGTAACCCTGGTGTGCATCGTTGTGTTTTACCGTTTATAATCACCTCGCTGTCGATGTGACGCTAAGCCCAAATAATAATTCGAATAACTGCAAGGAGTCTACTCACAACCGGGAAGACTTGTGCGAACTGGGTATGCAGGGGAACTCAGTTGGTACCACAGAGTGGCCACATGGTTAGTGTGTGAAGCCATTTTTTTTTTAATTTCTCTTCAACTAATTTTTGCGCCATTTCGATTAGTCTCTGAAGTGTTGTGAATGCATTGAGGAAACAGTTTTAATGACCCTTTTTTTCCCATGACAGTGACTTTTTTTTTTTAACGATGAGGATTCTAGTTCATGCTTACCCGCCATCACCAGACCTTGTCAAGCACCATTGGGTATGCATTGAGGAAACTGTATTAGTGACCCTTTTTTTCCATGAGAGTAACTTATTTTTTTTTTAACGATGAGGATTCTGGTTCATGCTTACCAACCATCACCAGACCTTGTCGAGCACCGTCTCATCAATGTGTTGGACGGAACAACGTGGCGACGCCGAGGTCAGAAAGTGCCGGAGCGTGCAGTCCCCCGACTGTTCCTGACTCACGTGGGTGGCGCAGTGCCTCGCCATCCCCCCCTGGTCGAGGAGCAGAGGTCCCCGGACCGCGTGTTGCGCAGGCGCGCGGTTCGGGTTGACCTGGTTGCGCGCGTGTTTACTACCCTTCCTCGACTCACGACGGCGAAGGCGTCGCAGCCGCGGAAAGAAGTGGCCTGAGTTGTGGCGGGGGGAGGGGGTATGTGGCGCGACACCCCGGATGGAAAAACGGGAGAAATGGTTTGTTAGATGTCTTCCGGAACAGGCAGGTAACTGCGAGAGAAGGAAGCTTGGGAAAGCGGGGGAAGGGGGAATTGAAAGAGGAGCGTTAGAAACTCGAGAAACGGGCTACAAGGAAACTGAGAGAGAGAGCCAGACGTATAAATCTCTTACAAGGGGGAAGGGGGTGTAGGTACGAGGTGTAAATACCGACGAAACTCTGGCTGGCCCGTTTGACCGTACATCAGGACCGGGAACTGAAGTTACACTTTATCTCCACCACGAGGGCCCGTGGGACGTAGATATCCCCGGTACCTTTTTTCCCCTGGCCAACTTACTTGAATTCCAGGAATTGCGGGCTTTATCGACCGTGCCAGAGTATTTGGGGATGGCCAGCAGTGAATGTACAGAACAGTTGCCGAATCTCTTGGGGCAGGTCTCTAAATTTCACGTATAAAGCGTGTAAGAATGTATAACTGCTTCTCTACGAACTATCTCAAATATATCAAATTATTGTAACAAACCTATAAAATGAGCGTGAATTTTTAATATATGTGCCATTTAAAATACAATTATTCAAAGTTACTTTGATGGCAGGTCGCGGAGAGTAAATGTAAATAATAAAATATTAATATCTCTGGACATAAATATAGAAGTTTCACAGTACAATATTCTTGGGACAGTGTTGTGTCTCATTTATGTAAATGAAAAGTGAAGCATTGACATAAAGAGGCAAAGATTTTCCTGTGGAGATAAAATTACAATATCATTTTCTCCGACAGTTGGCTTTCAGTATTTTATATATTTAATATTTATATGTTATATTATTTATATATATTCACGGCCACAATTTTACGAGCGAACAGATCGCGTATGTACGTACACACGCCTCGGCATAGTACGGAACCCACTTTTCTTGATCCCAAACTTTTAACCTGTTCGGTTTTACATTTGTGCATTTGTTTAGCAAAAAAAAAAACAATTTGATGACTAAAGATGTTCCCAAATATCGTGGCATACTTGATTAAGAGAACACATGACAACACTCTCGACATAATGTGGTTATAATGAAAGCTCAAAACATCAATTTGGATCTAGCACGTTTAACGCACGCATACGCATACATTCAAGTCCAATCATCGAAATAACCTTTCTGTTCAAAAATACCAACAAAATAAAATCTGAAATAATTGGAAACACGTGAAAAGCTTTCAGTCAAACAAACGCGTCACTGCAAAAAAAAAAAAAAAAAAAAAAAGCAAATTGAAATTATTTCTTTCCGAACAACAAGTTCTCGCTGCGCAAGGAACGAAAATTTTCAAAGCCAAAAGACCAGTTAATGGATAGTCAAACAGCGGGAAATGAAATTGGTTTAAGCCTTTCTACCGTCGCATGGAAAACATTCGCGAACTCGTTGAGCGGGTTCCTTTAAACAAAACGAAAGAAGGAAAAAAAAGAGCAAACGGGAGCAGTGAAATGGAACGACAAACAGGAGAATCATCGGCTGCCCCCCGCATGGGGGGGGGGGGGTAAGTGGTTCTTGGATGGCTGCTGCACAGTCCGTACCCCGAGTGGTCTGGCGCGGGCTGTAAAAGATCCTTCCAGAGTACTATGAATCTCATACATCTTGTTTGCTCTCGGAACACAGGCGGGAGAGTGATGAAAATATAACCGAGAAGCGGACCAAATGTACTTCCGCAAAACAGAGAGGAAATTAGCAAAAAAAAATGTGGAACCCTTTCGCAACAGAAGTGAGACGTCTTGGGTATTATAATGTTATGCGCAGGGAGCATAATTTCTTTCTGATGGAGGTAGCATATCAAATAATATGTATATGGAAGTATGCGAGCGTTAAATTATGCTATTGTGCAAGTATGCAAAAGTGAAGTATGAAAGAGTGCGAGTATGCAAGTGTGCAGTCCTGTAAGTGTGCACGTATGCTGCCACCCTGCCATCTCATCCCTATAGTACCTAACTATTCCCCTGCTCTACCGGTTCCCCCACCACGTACCTAACTATTCCACTTGTACGATCGGAATTTTCGTAACGCTCCAAAATTGGAGCCCCCTCAGCAAATAAGTTTCACTTCAAAAATTTCTATGTTAAATTTCGTGTGCTAGTTTCGTATTATAAGTAAAGACCTGAAAAATTCGCGGATTCTTTTCGTGATAGGCTAGAATCAAAATACGTTTGCCTTTTTACTGCATCAGTGATTGGGCCAAAGTTTATCTGAATGACACTCGGCCAATGAAAAACTTTCCGCAAAAGAAGTATCGAATCACGAGCGTTCCAGTTAACATGTGTCGCGAGTCAGTAGCCAATGAGCAAAAATAATTTTCCCGCGTGCATAGAGGATCATGGAGTCTATCCTACAGGTCATTGAAATCGCGAAATTTTCCGGTCTCTAATTATAAGTGTATTCTCAACATGACAATACATGGATTTGCTTACTACAGGGGTTAGATTTTACACATCTCTGGCGAATTCTGAAAGACTCGCTCGCATTTTTTTTCATACGAAATCATGAAAATTAAATTTGAGTTAAATGCTATTAACAATGTAGTTCTTTATTTCATATTATTTACAGAAAACTATAAAAACCAGGAAATTGAAAATTAAAAGATCTCGCGCGGGGCATAGGCTATATCGCCTTTATGGGTGACAAAAGCTGTGTTTGATATGAGCTTTTTTTTATTTTGATATTATACTTTTTTATGCGCGTTTTGAAAAAAAAATTATAAGAGTGGATTTGTACGATGTGCTTCGCGCCATGCAACTAAATTTTCAGAGGATGAAAATAATAATTATATGTGTGCTTATACTTGAGTGATTGATATGGAATACTGGTCAATATAATTAAAACCATTTATTTACGCTCAATGTTAAATATATAAATTGTGATTATTAACATTTTAAAGTGTTTTATATAAGTGAATTTGTGTTTCCATATATATAATTTACTTGTAATGGAAATAATTAAATTATAATTTTATATAAAATTAAAATTAATAAATATTAATAAAAATTGAGCGTATTTATTGATCTTCATTATAAATTTAAAAAATTATATTTTAATTTGTTTTATTTTATGCTTTACCAACCACATTTATTTTATAATTCCAGTTATTTATTATTTTATTTAAATTAAATATATTCATTCAAAATTAAAAGAAGTTTTTTATCACGCCAAGTAAGTATAACTTTGACGCCGTGTATAACTCCACGCACCCATTTTTTCCTTCTGCAACACAGTTAATAAAAAAATCTTGCTTTTACAAGGGAAACCGAATCATTTAGGATAAAAGTCATGGTCGTTATACGAATTCAAATTTTCTTAAGAAGGGCGTAAAATCGGTGACTATTCGTCTGCACAACCTTCAGAGTTTAACTATTTGTATTTTAGCCTTTCGCGAAATGAATTCGCGAGTTTTTCCTGTCTTTACAGTCATGATGCCAAGGCAATAAGATTGAATCGGCAGAGGTGAGGTTTCGTCTGAGTGCCAGGAACCGCCAGAGAGACGCGGAGGTATTTGGGGGTTCATCTGACCGCAGGGACCGCCTGACGGAATGCCATCTCCGGAGGCGTCCATCGAGCCTCGACTGATTGCGCAGTAGGGTTCGACGAGCAGACCATTGGCTCCCAGAGGGGGGGGGGAGGTCCTGCCGTCCTGTGTGCGCCCCGACGTGCGGCGATGTCGAGGTCAGGCGCTGACCTCGGCCGAGCCCGCGTGAGGCGAGCGCAGAGACATCTCATCAACACTTATTAGTACGTTATTTTTGTTATATTAAGTTATCTCCTTGGTGGCGCAAAACTAATTTAATCTATGCGAAAATACTTCATGCTGTTTTGTAATAAACCGTCATGTAATGAATAAATGAGTAGGAGGTGCAAAAACTCATTGTATTACACACAACAAAATTAGTGGCTACCTAAGTAGAGTGAATTTTCACTGGTTTGTTTGTCTGATAATAGCTTATACATTACTCCTCCTAATAAATTAATGTAGTTATGTCAGCAATATATTATGAAAACTACTATCTAGCGGACGGGCCCATAACTACTTCAAAAAACTAGGTCTCAGTCTCGGTATTTAGAATTTCTCCCCCATGATTAAATCTATTGTACAAGTTGTTTCGTGCTTAAGCCACGGTGTGATTTGGCTTGTAAGATATCATTGAAAATGTGTCTGAAAACTGTAAGTTACACAACCCTGACATAATAGTAAGTTACTGGTCTTTAGAGTGAAAAAGTTGAGAATTGGTACCAGTGCACGGAAACTTGAGTAAAATCGTCAGTGCAATATATAGACTTTATATTACGCATTTTTTTTTACATGCGGCGCATTATTTTTGCAACTTTACACCAACTACTTACGGTACTATGAGGTTACGTGAAGAAAGTCAAGGAACATATTTTTAATTGAAAGTGGTTATGAAATTTCTTCGTTCAATAGAATTATTAATTTTGATATCGTGTACTGAAAAATTTAGGAACTCTTTAAACATTACGTTAATGAGCTCATAATACATTAAGTTCTGCAAGTACTAGGATAATATCGCAATAGTATTACATCGTTATTGTCATTATTGTGATAGTTTTAGGCCTATGTTAAATAAACTGGGATGATGTTAATAAAGGAAACGGACCATTTGGATAGGAATTTTTAACTTAAATTGTATTTGGTTTTTGCCATATGTTTTTTAAAGTTTTATATTTGTATTTGTGCTGGGTTACAACAAATTTTATAAATAAATTTAGTTCCTCGTAAAGTTGGATGGCTTTTTTAATATTTAGGCAATGCACTTCTTGTGTTTTAATACAATATTATTTTAACTTATATGTTTGTATATTTTTTAGCAATGTCGTTTAATATGAATAAATCAACTATAGGTAACCAATTCACAGGCGTGAAGAAAAAATTATGTTAAATATTATATTTTATTGCCACTTATGGTTCTAATAAATTTCCAAGCATTTTCCTAAATTTTAGCTTTAGTTGTTATCAATGGTTTTTTATTTATTATTGCAACTCCAAGCTCCCATAAGTTTAACTCGTATTCTACCTTTGGATTTAGTTACTATATACCATCGTTCTCAGGAGTTAGATTGTTTAATTTGATAGATTCGCGTAATTTTAAAGTGAATCTATTTCCCGTGTAACTCCAACCAGGGAGCGATAATGCTGTACACCTTTGCTGCTAGGGTTAATAGACCGACAGGGGTGTCACAAACCTGCGCCACTTTGCTAGGAGTACAATGGCATTGGATAAAATTTCAGTTAATCTTAATATTGCACTTCAGTTGTGTGAGCTGGTTTTACAGCTTGAACAATAAGGATTCAGCTGCCAATTCAAGGGAAGCGCATGTGGATTTCAAGTATAAATAGAGTATAGATACTTCAGGTAAGATTTTTTTCAAAAATTTAAAGCTTAATTAATATATCTGATAATTAGGAAAGAGGAAGCAGTGTAAGTGTGGTCTTTGAGTATGGAAAAAATTTGGTAAATGGGGTGCAAAATAAAGTAATTTTTCAGCAATTAGCTGAGATTCCTATACTATGCAAGTCGGATAGGGCTTAAAATTATGCCGAAGGAAAAAAAGGCTTCACACACGATGTAATCATGCCGACATGGCCGCCCTCTGGGAGTCCATCCGATCTGAAGGCTTTGGAATCATATACAAAAATGTTCGTATCGGAAAAAAAATGCTCAAATTTCTAAAATTCAACTGAAACAGGGCTACGATGGTTGAACATGAAAATCAAATCACTCGCCTACCCCCCCAAAGTTTATTTCTGTTATATATCTGGCGGTGTCACGTTAGACGCTTTCTGAGACGTAAGTGATGATAAAAATACATATTCGCAAAATAATTTGATAGTTCTTTAGACTAAAATATTTTATGCCCGTGCCAGCGATTGTTTCCTTGTAGTTGGCGGCCGTGTTTAAGAAGAGCCATTGCCCTATTTGGATCCCGCACCCGATAGCTGCTATTGGTGAGTTGACAGTAGACATGGACCGCAGATCATCCCAGCTGCCCACAAAACACAGACCACTGGCTTAAAAGATTTAACACGCAGGAATGTCTGGAAATATTTTAATGAGAAGTACACGATAATGTGTCATTAACATCAGGCTCGTTAGAAATGAAGAGCGGGAATGACATGAGAGTAGTATAGCTATATAAGTATGTCAGCTATATATATATGTATATATATTACGTAATGGTAGCTGTAATAGTTTAAATCACACCTCGCTTCCCATAATTTATTTATAAAGTATTAAAACCTCCAGCAGAAAAAAAAACAAGATGGCAGATGTGATATCATAATCCCAAATGGTGACTTCCAGTTGACAAAAAAGATGGAAATATGGAAAACGTGACGTCAGAATCTAGTATAGCCGATGTAACATCATAATTAAAAACAGTGGGAAGTTCTAGAAAACAAAATGGCGGATGTGATGTCATAATTAAAAATGGCGAAATCCAAGTTAGCTGCCATTTCATCATCCAATAGGGCCACTGAGGTCAAGGTCATCCAAGAAGGCCGCCGTGACATCAAAATCCAAGATGGAGGACATCAGCTCATGGCTCCACACCCTTAACTCTTAAACAGGACCGGCGATTCTAGACCATTCATGAAGATGGAGCGTTGGCGGAATGGACTGACAGGTGGAACGGGAGCATCTCGGGGAAACCTCACGGACCGACGAAAACATCCGCCGCGTTTCCCACTTACAAAAATCTTAGTTTTGACCCCGCTGGGGATCGAACACTGAACGCCTAGGTAATTTCAATACCGGAAAGAAAAAAAATTGGTTTTCTGTAAAGTCAGTTTACGGACGATAGTTTAACGTGACAACGTCATAACAAAACATTGAAGAAATGATTGCATACTTTTATGAATACAATTGAATCATTTTTGAGGTGAAAACGTCTAATAAATCGATGAACGCCGGCTGCACGCACGAAAAAGTGTCCCACTACGGATGTGTTCTGTTTGCTCATTGTACGCATGCGTGGCATCTCTCTTCATGCTCATTGTACGCATGCGTGGCATCTCTCTTCCACTCGATTGGAACAACCATCGATTTGACTTTTCAATCATATTTTCGTCGTTTGAATGATTAATATTATGTAATTTAACGATCGTCCACCGATTTTCAGCACAATCGGTATGGTTATTTAAAAGTAATGTTGAAAATTCAAATACGTTTTGAACCAACAATGGTATTTTACAGTTACACATAATAATACAAATTACACCCGGGATCTTTTGCACAATGTTTTAAAAAATATTGTAACACATTATAAATAAGTTTGGTGTATTTGGGATGCGTATTTGTTATAAAATCGTGTTAATATTATACCCCTACCATGAACAAAGTTTTTATAAATATATATATAACATTTGAAACTACATTAACTTAGTATGGCCTCGTGGGCGTGTGGTTAGCGTACCTAACTTTTAAACTAAAGGTTGTCGGTTCTAAAGCCGGCAGCTGCGAAATTTTTTTTGTACTTGTAAAAATAAATATGGCGCACGCAACATTTCAAAAGTAATAAATATATTTGAATTAATGAATGCAAATAAAAGTAAATTTATTAATTCAATTGCACATTTCATTTCACTCCTTTGCATCCATACAAAATAGTGATAATTCAATAAAAATGATTCAATTTTATTCATAAAACTATGCAGAGGTAGATTTTATCATGCAAAAGATTGAAAAATTAAAAAAAAAAAATTCTTCCCCAAAGAAAATAATATTTTTAATGCCTAAATGGTTTGGTTGCAAAAACATATTACGGCTCAGTCTCAGGCCGAATATGATATTTCCTTTTCTTCTGGATCAATCATTTCATCAATGTTTTGTTATGACATTGTCACGTTAAACTATCGTCCGTAAACCGACTTCACAGACAACCAATTTTTTTATTGAATTACCACTATTTTGTATGGATACAAAGAAGGAGTGAAATGAAATCTACAATTTAATTGATAAATTTACTTTTATTTGCACTCATTAATTCAAATATGTTTATTACTTTAACGAACAGATTATTATAACTATAACTTTTATACATGTTCGCTATTTAACTTCTTCCAATCTGTGTTATTCTGTTAAGGATAGGACGATGATAAGAAAAGTAGGAAACGAATGGGAGTGTTTCAAGTTTAATGTGCCTCGGAAAAGTCAAAACGATGGTTGTTCCAATCGAGTGGAAGAGAGATAGATGCGGCGCAAGCGTACAATGAGCGTGACGGGACGCAGCGTAACGGGACAATGTGCGTAACGGGACACTTTTTTTCGTGCGTGCAGCCGGCGTTCATCGATTTATTAGACGTTGTCACGTCAAATAGAGAAACACCGGAACGTACGCGAGCAGAGAATACAACGATTGCCGGTTGGAAGACGGAAGGCGGTGCGGTGGGTCACGCAAACAGCTCGGCTGCAAGACGCTGGCTGAACTGCCACTTTGCGCACTCGGTGGGGTTTTACGACATCTCGGGGCCCCATTTTACGACGGGGACGTCGTCCTGCGACGGCCGATAGTAAGGAGCGAGTGATGCTGGAGAAGTGGGAAGGGGGGGGGGGTGCGAAGACCGAGACACTCCCCAGTTACAGAGGGGAGAGGGACGTGAAGTGTATTGCGGGGCCTCTGCCACGCATCATGCCAAGCTCCATTTGGCCGCCGGCTGTCTTAGAAGGACAACAGAGTATTTTGCCTGGAACAATCATTTATATAGATACACAAACATATCCTTTTTTTTAACACCTTTCACTTTTCTAACTGCGAGAAAAGAGGGAAAATGAAGGCAAATTTTCAGTTTAGTGATACACGACTGATTTCTGTCATATTGAATGTATTTTTTTTTTATGTTTGACATCTGCATTTGGTAGGAGCCATTTCGTGAATGGAACGGAAGTTTAATGGAACGGAAATGTGTAACCACGCTGCTGCCATCTGCGGCGGTTGGTGCGAACCGAAGATCGCAAAGCCAATTGGAAACATAGTATTGATTGTTAGATGAACTTTTTAAAGATATGGGCAGTCCTAAACTGGATTTTAGTTTTTTCAAGTCTTTTTCGGAGCCGTTCTATTATAGGCCCTATAGTTTAACAATTTCGCTCTGTAAATGTAATGGTTTGATAGACGCGACGTAGCCGCTCCGGCAGCGAATTCTAGCGGCGGGTGCGGAAACTACGTGTGATTCGCGTCCAGAAATTTAGTTGCAAAAAAAAATAGTTTTCGTATTTTTATCACACTTGACATAATGTTTTTGCTGTAATTGACATTTCTAATTATTTCTTGAAATTATTAACATTTCAAAATATACTTAATTGCTACCCAAGTATTTGACGTGACCGGTTTTTGTCATGGAACCTCTAATTATTTAACTGGACGACTACAGGCAGGAACGTACATAGACTTTATTTAGGGGGTGGGGAAACTAATTAGCCTACTGTTTGCTTTCGAAATGTCCTGGGATTTATAGAGATTTTTTTAGAATTTCTTAGGATTTCCAATGGGAGGATTTCTCCCCCAACTTCCCCCCCCCCTTTTCTTCATTAACACTTGACTGCAGATGACGCAATGGTATTATCCCTATCATTTATTAATCTTAGATAGCACATTAGAGCCTTTATTTATGTTTAATGATCTTAAATTACCCATCTTTGTTAATTAAAGGTAAAAGAATCTTTCATTGGTGCATTGAAGATATACTGGTCTAGTTAATCTCATGAGCTTAAAAATATTTTTATTTTTCTTTAACACCACATTATAAATATTGAAATGTTAACAGCCAAGCCTTCAGAGAATATACGTTCTTTCAGAATCAGTGATAAACTATTTTGAGCGACAGGGTTTGTTATTGTCGTGGCAGTGATGACTATACTACGAATTGGCATGCCGGTCAAACTTTTAGGGGTAAAACTAAAATTGGCGGCCTTTAAATTGTCATAATAATCATAATTTAGAAAATAAAAGGTATTTGTTATACATTTTCCTGATAATACATTCGAACCTTATCATTAATTAGCAAGGAGCTTTGCCTTTAAATATAAAAAGTTATAGTTCTGTATCGATAGACCTACTGCAAAAATCAAGTAAACAAATAAGGCTACCTTTCGCAGATAATTATGTAAAAAGTATGCAATAAATATATTATTTAATGATATGCCACTCAAAAAGTCTAAAATGTGTATAATATTTAACGTAGATATAAAATAATAACCTGAACCGAGACGAACACCCATAAGCTTTTCAGCTTTTAAATAGATAAAATATGATTTTATTTATTTTAATCGTAGGTTAAATTACTGCATTTCACATAGAGAGCTTTAATAAATTCAAATTTTACAAGATTTTACTAAAAATAATACACTAACTACCAATCTCTCTTTTGAGGGTGAAATTCAATAGTGATTTTTATCCACTTTTTAAGTTCCTCCGAAACACAATTTTACCGACGTAAAAGCAAAAGAAACGAATGGTTTCAGTTCAAAATATGTATAGTATTTTATATGTGTACAATATATTTAACAAAATGGACTATGTACCGACTTTATACCTTGAAAATTCATAATTGAGTATATTTGGCTCCACATTGTGAAGACGTCGTTCTTAGACATCTACGGCTGCTGACGCAATATTGGATTGATTTTCTCCGTAAAAGGCACTCTCACTAAGGGTTTGACATAATTTGTCACGAATTAAATAACCACAGTTTATGTGCTGAAATGAGTGATAATTTTTCCCTTGCTGTAAAAAACGGTATTAATTATTCTTGTCATCCCTGTATTACTTATTAGTAGATGAGCAGTATAAGAAAATACATTTATAACCCAGAAATGCAGACTCAAAACAAAATCAGATAAATAGCAGGAGAAACAAAAAAAAAAATACTAAAATGTAAGTTTCTTCTGTGCAATAAGAATTTAGTGTTGACGTTACCGGCCAACTGGGTGTGGCTCAGTGAATTTTTAAGCAGTTACGACACTGGGAACAATAATGCGTTGCGCCCGCACACTCAGTTACTTAAGAGAAAAATTCATCCCATGTCGATATCGGAAAGAAAAAAAGAAACACTGGGGCATACGCAAACAGTTGGTTTGTACCAACTATAAAAATGTATATTATCCAATCATCCTTTCATCCATCATCCATCAGTCATCATCTATCATACATCATCCATGCTCGATGTCATGAGGAATAAATTTTATTTTTGCAGGAAATACAATGTTGCGAAAAGTGTTATCATTTTTAACAAAGTCATAATTTAACTAAACACATCAAGATTTGTGAAGGTGCGCTTCCTAGAATGGGACGTCACATAATTCGTGAGTTTCCTGCCGCCCGTTATCGCTGATGCAACAAACACCCTGTACCGCACGCGAGTGACGTCTAGTTGACAGCTAGACAGCCCCCCTCCCTTCCTCATGCAGTGTAGGGAACCCCCGCCTGTCACTCCTGTGTCGGTCCCCGACCCGGCCAAACAAATACCTCGCAATAGAAGTGTGCTGTCGTTTTAGATAGTGGTTTTCCAGGAGGGACGGGACATCGTGATACGCCGAGCACCCCGCAATGTCGACTCGAATTCAATAGCGAGAGAGGTAAATTCCCTTCTGTTTGGTTGGCTGCCTTTACCGTCGACACACATTTTCCTGTGGGACGGAAAAATGTTCCTGCAACGAAACACAATGTCCCCTGAAGTGGTTGTGTTTTGTCTCGCATGGTGAAACCGGCTGCGGGCGCCATCTTAGATTATTTTGACCTCGGTGGCCATCTTGGATGACGTCTCTCGGTCAACTCGTCCAAGCACCCTTGAACGTTGGGCATTCTGTTACGATCATCGCCATCCAGCACCCCACTCCCGACCACAATTTTTAACATACCTCCTCCACCCCCCCCCCCCCAACTAAACTTTTTTTTTTCATTCCTCTTAACTATAATCATAGGCAGTAGTGCCATGTGAATATTTTAATAGATTGGGGTGAAGAGGGAAGTGACATCACAGTTGCCATCGTGCGTGGCATGAGTGAACTAATAATTCAGGTTAATGAAAGTGGTTGTTGTGTTGGCTCACGTGTCGTAAACACCCTGCACGCCGGCTGCGAGCGCGCGTATCGACGCCCGTCGCAGCAAGGGGCGTCTACTGTCGGCCGCGTGACACGGCGCCGGCTTCTACCACGAGTCCTTGGTGGGGGGGGGGGGGGGGGGGGGAGCTCTTTGATCTCCGGTAACTAGGGGTGTGTCTGCGTCAGTGAGGCGGGATGCGGTGCCTCCCACTCCAGCTCGTCATCTTCATATTTGCAGTCATCACAGATCATGTTATACATTTTTTTGAACTGAAATCAATCGTTTCTTTTCCTTTTACGTCGGCAAAATTATGTTTCGGAGGAACTTAAAAAGTGGATAAAAATCACTATTGTATTTCACCCTCAAATGAGAGATTAGTAGTTAGTGTATTATTTTTAATAAAATCTTGTTGTAAAATTTGAATTTATTAAAGCCCTCTATGTGAAATGCAGTAATTTAACTTACGATTAAAACAAATAAAATCATATTTTATCTGTTTAAAAGCTGAAAAGCTTATGTGTGTTTGTCTCGGTTCAGGTTGTTATTTTATATCTACGTTAAATACTATACATTTTTAAGACTTTTTGAGTGGCATATCATTATATCGTACGCTTTTTAAAAGGTTCAACTTTCACGAAATAAATAATACATATCTCGCATACCTTTTTTTTCATAATTAGCTGCAAAATTGATATATATATATATATTTTTAACGTATTTTTGAGCTGTACAAATAAGAATAACCGAATTGGAAAACAAGAATAAAACTTTTTTTTTAGGTTTAACTGCAATACTACTGGTTGCTTCAAGGAACGGTTAGATTTTCTTTCAGAAAATATCATAAAACTTTACGAGGCATTTTATAATTCTCGAATTTGTGAGCATTTTGAGAGTCAAGCAACATAAATGAGTTTTTTTATAATGAAATAGCCAGTAGCGTTGCAGCCAAAACTTAAAAGTTTTAGTCCTGTTTTCCAGTTGCATCTTCTTATTTTTACGACCCAAAACCGTTACAAATGTAACTTTGGCATCTTTTGCGTATGTGTGGTATATATTTTTAATTTCGTGAAAGTAAAACCATGCTAAAAGTCTATAAGTTGATCTGTGATTACTGCAAATATAAAATCATCATCTAAAATGGGGGGCACTTCCCAAAGTGCAACGCTCTATGGTGCATCAAAGCGGTGTCGCATCTGAACTGGCGCGCAGTCTTCTCGTTGTGCATAGGACAACTGTGAGATTTAATTTGTAACCATAAATTATTGCTGTGTATAAATGAAGAAATATCTATATTGCAAATCCTTTGAGTACTTTCAAGAAATCGAACTGAAATATTCATAAATAAATATTTTTATGAAAAGAAACGTTTTGGCTATTGCAACTCTCACGAAAATACAGTTTAAAAACTAAATACGAACATATAACTACTAATCCCACCTCGGAGTATGTATATAAATGACTTCCGTAAACAGATAAATAATGTACATTTAGAAGTTTTAAAATCGCGTGTTTTTGACGTGACGTCTAATAAATCGATGAACGCCGGCTGCACGCGCGAAAAGTGTCCCGTTACGCACATTGTCCCGTTTCTCTGTGTCTCGTTACGCTCATTTTATATTTCTCTTTGCTAACCTGAACCTCCTAGCATTGCGACCGAGTCCGTGGCGTAATTCTGTTTTCATGCATTTCAATATAACATTTTCATTGCTCTTTGCTAACCCGTTCCTCCTAGCATTGCTGCAGAGTCCGTGGCGCAAATATATTATTTTTGACTGCATCTTGGTGTTGGGTAAGCCATTTTCCTTCACATCATCCTTGAAACACTCCCATTCGTTTCCTACTTTTCCTATCATCGTCCTATTATTAACAGAATAACACAGATTGGAAGAAGTTAAATAGCAAACATGTATAAAAGTTATAGTTAAAATAATCTCTTCGTTAAAGAAATAAACATATTTGAATTAATGAGTAAAAATAAATTTATATTTATCAATTTAATTGTAGATTTCATTTTACTCCTTCTTTGTATCCAAACAAAATAGTGATAATTCAATAAAAATGATTCAATTTTATTCATAAAAGTGTGCAATCATTTCATCAATGTTTTGTTATGACGTCACGTTAAACTATCGTCCGTAAACCGACTTTACTGACAACCAATTATTTCATAAAGAATTTTTTTTAAGCACTGTACATCGTATGTGTGCAGAGGTATATGCGGGCCTCTTCACGATCCTTGTGGTCTTGGAGGACTGGGGAGGTGAGGGTGCCTCTCCACCAACCAGCAGCACCGAGCAGCCTCATGAGGCAGGCCCCTCACGTGTGCGAGTGCGGCTCGGCCAACTTGACTCGCGAGGCAAACTGCGATAGTGTTGGCCACATCCTGAACGAGCTCAACTCCGGACTTCGCTGGTGAGTTTCAGTACTCGAGACGAGTACTCGGCGAAGCGTGATGCAACTGCAGCGATGTGCAAACACGTGACCTTGGTAACGAGCAAAGACATTGTTTCTCGTGTTGCAAATACACTTACAATATAAAAATAGGACACAGAATTAACGTAGATTCTTTAAAAAGACGCCGAGGGTAATAAATATATACGCACATTGTTTTTTTAAACTACATATCTTGGCGCAAATCACACGTAGTTTCCACACCCGCCACTAGGATTCCCTTTCGGAGCAGTTACGTCTACTATCGATTCATTCGTTTGACAGAGAGTGAAGGGGGGGGGGTGGAACTAAATAATGAAACGGCTCAATAAAAGCGAAAAAGACTTGAAAAATGTTAAAACTCCGCTTCTTACCTGATTTTCGGGAGACGAGTAGAGTCGGACTCGTACGTGTGTGGGCTCGGGGGCGCTAAGGGCGACACTGACTCGCGGATCACACGCATCTCCGCCTAACTGTCGTGCAGTCATCGCCTCTATGGGTCTTTAGGAGGTCAAGGTACTAGTATTAGTTACCGGTGGAATATTTTGAAGGGTGTCTTTACGTCCCTACACAACTTAAAATTCTGTGAAAGCAATGTATATTTACCGTATATATTTGCACTATATCTTTAAAAGTTTTATTTATTTTTTTAAGTCATAGTTCGAAATTGTGATTGAAAACTGAAATTTATATAGTAAATATCTTCGAGTGAATCTAGAAGAAAGTGTTTCGTGACATTTCTCTCTAAATATTGCGTGGCCCTATCACAATAATCAGCAAGAAGTTCATTCTCAGAAATTAAGCTGATATTAATGTGTTTTCGTGCTTGGGGGTGTCGGGCGCGCGCGGCGCTTGAAGCGGTCTTGTGACGATCTCATAAGCCCGGTTGGCATGAGACACGCATCGCTGCCTCGCGTGTTCCGGGACCAACCACCAGGGGCGCTGCTGCGGTCAGTTTCTCTTATCGGCCACCTCAAACCGACAGATTGTTTACGAGCGAAATCTATTAGCGCGGTCTGGTGCCAAACTCGAGTGGTTTAAACCCTTGCAAGTAGTTGGGAAGGGGGTGGAGAGAGGGGGGAGTTCTTTTTCGTGAAGCCATATCAAGCAGGAAACGAGTTTCAGTCACGATACATGTTTTGACGTAAGCATGAGAAGTTGCTATTAAGGGCCCCGTCTACCCGGGCACACGCACTGTGTGCTCAGAGCTTCAGAAGAAACAACGCGATTTGAGAACCGCCCTGCATATCCGAGTGGCACGTGTGTTTACGAGTAGCAATTCAGCGTGGTTCTGTTCCCGTAGTTTGTTTTTAAAGTTTATTTTTAGTAGTGTGAAAAGAGCCAAAAGGCGGGATTTCAAAATATATTTTAGACAATAAAAGCTTTGTAAATATTCTTGAAAAGCACTCGAATATCATAGATTTCATATGCACGACGAGAAAGACTACGCGCCAGTACAGAGCCTTGCGCTTAGAGGCGACACCGCGCAAGAAACACCAGCGAGCGTCGCACTTATCATCCCGTCTCACTAACACGAATGCCTGACCAGACGGGCCCCTTAATACAGCTTCAATTTCCATGTAAAATTTTGCAGTTAGTGAATGTGTGTGCTCTCTAAGCAAAATGATTTTGAAAATTTAGATCCAAGAAGAAAAATTAATTAAAATATCGTATTATCGTTTTGTTTAAATTTATATTAATGTTTAGATAATTTAATATCTATTTTAGTTATAATGTTTTATTAGTTTAATTTACTTCAATAAATGGGATTCTCAATTTAATCATGCTAAGGTATATTATTTGAATATTAATGATTATTATGATACTTTCTTCAAACACACAATAAGGGTTCACCAGCAAACAGACATATCTCACTCACATTAAGTCCTCACAGACCTGGTTCCGACACCAAAAGGCGCGTTGTTGTATTGTTTTTTATTTACACTCCCATTTCTGTTTACTGAAAATGAACTTAGCTGGTTTATGCAGCAATCCCTTCAATTTTAAACATACTAAATACGAAATTAAATCTGTGTAATTGTAGGGCATTTTTTTGTATAACGAATAAAAAAATTCTCCGAAAGCAGGGTGATATCTACCCTCTGCACTCGATAGATAGCACAAGCCTAACACCCGACTTGTTTTCAAAAAAAAAATTGAAACTAACTGCAACACGATATGCAAAATGCGCGCAAAAATCCAGATCGAGTGTTAAGAAAAATGATATCAAAAACAGTTCCTTAACAAGTAGAGCAATAAGATTATATAAAAAAAGGTATGCCCGTGATAGAGGGTTTTTTCCTTGTAATTGGCATCCGTCTTTAAAATAGCCGTTTTCATATTTGGCCGGGCCATTCAGGATGCGTTTGCTTCCGTAGTGGATGGCTATGACTGGTGTGCTGACAGTTGTCATGGACCTGAAATAAACCCAGACAACCACGAAACACAGAAATTGCTACATACTTTTAGCAAAAGCTGATCTGAAAATCTTTTCACAAAAAAAATGAGACCCTGTTAATAAGTCCGTTCAGAATGAGTATTGCATTGGGAAAGACTGATTTAAAATACGTTTTTTGGACATACGCTATTGTTGGTTTAGACCGTATTTCATAAATAAATCCTGAAGAATGGGCAAAGAAAAAAAATCATACTCACATTGAAAACAAACCAAATTAGCCGATATCAAATGTTCTATTTATAGACATCACAGTCTGTTTATGCGAGATAATGTGAAAAGATCTCAGTCCCCAAAACATTGCAACGGTTTTTTTTTGGGAAACATTGCTTTAGTTTGTGCTGTCGTTGTTGTGCCACAGTATTTGTGTAATTTAATCCCGGGTTTCGTATGCGCGTCGCTGTTTTTTCGTGGTGTTGTTCAGATTATCTAATTAGTATCGTTGTTAGGTTCCTCTGTTTGTTTCTGTGTTGTCCAAGGTTGTTGCTTTTCTGCATTCACTGTTCTTGTTGCAACTGTCTCGTCGTTGTCAGCCCATTGTCAGTCTGTGCTGTGAAATTGTGCTGACATTCCTTCCACTGAATTCTCTGTGCTGTCTATAAAGTTATCATTGGACATCGGTGGATTTTGGTTTGTTTTCTGAGAGTTTGTGTTTTTTTTTTCTCTGTCCATTCTTCAGGTTCTCTCTGTGGTGTACAGTATGAACCAGGATTGGTATATTACAAAATTATTTTTTAATACTATTAAATGTATAAATTAGAATTTCCGACGTTAATCACAGTCACCTCTGTAAAATACAGTCCTTTAACACTGCAAGCACTACATTGCACCGGATGTTCCATACCATCAGATTGACGAAAAGTGGTTTCACTTAGGGTCTGTGTCAGTGGCCATACCACCCTTTACATAAGTGTACTTAAGGGTCACCCTCCCCCCCCCCCCTACACGGGTACACACACGGTGTGCAGAAATAAATTAAACCACGCTATTTGAAAACTGCTCAAGATATCCGAGTGGGGTCTGTTTGAATAAAAGCATTTAAGAATACTTTGAAGGCGGAGTATTTTTGTTATCGTATTTCGTTTCGAAATTGTATTTTTGTAAGAAATAAAATGGCTTTAAACAACCTTTTTTTTTTCAGAATAAATTTTATCCATGATGCACCAGGTACAAATTTTTTGAAAGGACTTGAAGGTTTTGCGTTTCAACTTTATATTCAATTCTCTGTCCTATGATGTCATGGATATCACTCAGATCCCATTGTTGTTCTATTCACGACGAGAAGACTGCACGCCAGTTCAGATCTTTGCGCTTAGAGACAAAACCACGCCAGAAGCACACGCGAGTGCCCCACAATTCATACCGCACTAACATAAATATACCCCTAGTTAGGTGTTAGGTGGGCTACTTAAGGAGTTAGTACCCTTAATAATTTAACTTCAATAATTTCGTGTTTTAGCTTATTATTTTTACAGAATTCATAATTAAAACAATTGTTATATTTTATTTAATTTATAAATTTAAAACGTAATAATTTAAGAGTTTTTAAAAACTTAATGGCCAAATTTTATATCAGTTCTAGCATGAACACAGAGCATGTAATCGTGTCGTGAACCTATGATAGATAAAATAGATGTAAGCGAATCTTTCAATACTCGCCAGTGATGTGTAAACATATAACCTTGATAATGAGAAGATTAATGTGTTATCATGTTGCAAATAATTTATAATAAACACAATTTAACGCAGTGTTCTTAACAATAACGCCAAGTGTGATAAATAATTAAAAAGTATTCATTTTGAAAAGGAAAAAGTAAATATTAATCCTCTTTTAAAAGCCTAACTATATTTCTGTTTAACAATATGGTAATAATATAAAGGAACCGAACCCAATCTACCCCAGGGTAGGTCAGACTAATTCTTTTTCTACAATTTTTACCTAAGTCGGTGCATTTGATGCGCTTCGGGTAGTTTCGAAACGGGTATGATGCAGTTCATGCGCTGGTGTAGGTAGGGTGGCTTAATAGAACAAATTGTATAGTTAAAGGACACATGAAAGTTTTTTTCTGAGATATTATTATTTTATAGGTAGGTACGTTTGTAAAACGTAAAGCGGGTAAAAGCGTATTATCAAAGTTGAGCGCCATTGAGTGTGGTTGTTACTTTTATGGGTGACCACGGTTTTCATAAACTATTAATATATATCAATAAGAATGAATCATGCGAGTCTGCCATCTTTTCGAGGCTTCTTCTGAGACTTCCACGCAGACCATGGTTACGCCTTATCGTTTCACATTCACTAAATTACTCCAACAAACACCGAGATACAAGATGTTACACATCAAAAACGTGTGAAGTGGCACGGTGTGAGTGAGACAGCTGTAGAAACAACCACGCGTTTCATTCACGCCCGACACATTGTAGGCACGAATGAGGTGAGTGGAGTACGAAGGGTAGAAGAATTATGTGGAAAACGTTGAGCATTATGGGAAAGCTCGGTAACATCGTGGTGTGGTTGGGGGGGTTGGGGGTTACAGCCCTCGTGCACGTGGAGGGTATCGGCATATCGACTCATCGACTCGCTTGTCGGCTTGGGAACGAGCGCACGTGCGTAGCCGAAGCGACCAGCGAACGTTCGCGTTACATAGCGCTCGGTTGCGCACTGCAGATCACCACATGGATGTGGTATGCGTCGAACAGAACTAGTTCACACGCTTGCTCCCTTATACGAACCCTATGCCTTTTAAGCTTCTTCTTCGTGAGTTCTTTAAATATTTTTTTTCCAGGATTATTCCCCTGAATTTTGGAGCAAATTAAACAATGTTTTGATGGTTACAATTTTTTTTTTACTTTTTCAAAGCGACAAGATCCTGGGGGTTTATTCTAAGTTTCCAGCGTTTTCTATCGGAACATTTCGATATCGATTCCGACATATAGCTCTTTGGCCGATCGGCAACACACGGTTCCGAACGATCGTAATCGAAAGGTACTGAAATTGCTATTCTAAACGCGGTATCGTTACGAGGCCTAACTATCTCGGCAAAGTTCAGGTTACGATTTCCCCCTCTACAATTTTTCTGGCAGCGAAGATGAGATTTGAAAACTGCTACATAACAACAAAAAACACTTCATATTTCTAACAAATTTATAAATAAAAACACAGAGTTTATAAGACAATATACTTTCCAGATGTTTCAATGTTGATAAAAGTATTTATAAAAATCTTAAGTAATTTTAAAAGTGCTCGAGAAAGCGAAAACATGTTTATTTCTTAAATTATTTTTACGGGATATTTGGTGTGAAATGTTTAGAGATGTTTGCACGTGGTCGGTCATTATATTATTGAAATAATGGCTGCTCGGCGATCTCGTGTGAGTGAGAGGAAAATTAAAATGTTGGTTTATTTTATGGAGGAGCACCCAGAATTCTTACGGAGAAAATTTTCATCGAATTTCACGACTGCAAAAAAATACACACGCTGAGTTATTGTTGAAACTTTTGATATCTGAAACAGGGGAATAAATTATGAATATGTATTTTGGAAGTTGGGTTATTTTTCAATTTACTTGCATAAAATCTTCGTTATAATATTGTTATTATAGAAAGAACGTCTTTACATTCCCACTTAGTTATTATGTATCCGGAGCACTACTTACATTACGTAATTATTGTAACTTAAAGCGGTAACCATGGTAAGGACTCATCCGAAAGAAGGCAAAACTAAAAAAAAACGGAATGCATTTCTTTTACGTATATACGTCATATCAAATCATTCTATAAAACGGAATTTTGATATGTATGTGGTTAGAAGTAGCTTCCATATAAAGAAATACTTTCGTGACTTTGGTGCGTATTTAAGTAGTTGGCCTAGCAGTTACTAGATGGCAGGGATTGCGGAAGTGCGAGGTAGTAGCGCGCAGCGGCCGGTAGGACTACTGCAACACTTTATCGGAATTAAGTTTCGCGTCCATTACCGTTTCCTGGGTGGTAACAGTAATTACTGAAGATATTTGTACATGTATTATGTATCAATATTTTATACATAATAAATGTACAAATATCTTCAGTAATTACTGTTACCACTTGGGAAACGGTAATGGACGCGAAACTTAATTCCGATTAAGTGTTGTAGTAGTCCTATTCGCCGCAGCGCGCGCTACTGCCTCGCACACCCGCAAGCCCTGCTGCCCTCTCGTAACTGTTAGGTCAACTACTTGAATAGGACCCCAAAACCATACATATTCAATGCTACTGGGAAAAAATTTCCTTTTACAAAATATTAAACACAATTGACTCCTACGTAAAATATCGTAAATATAGATCACGCCCAAAAATTTACTATTTTCGACCATGTATAACTATTTGTGTACACATAAATCGTGCATCCGCCATGATTTCAACTGGCTGCTAATTCCCGATCGGCAAAGGCTTTTCGACAGCAATTGTATACTCGAAACATACCGATCGTTGGCTTCCGAGAATCGAAAGGTTCCGAGTTGATGAAAGTAACTTAGAATACCATATTGTAGAAAGCTTCCGATAATCGTGGAATCACGATCGAGAACTCTTTTCCGAGAAACTTAGAATAAACCCCCTGACCTGGAACTCATTATAAGCTGGCTAGAGAATGGTACTGGACGTCCAATATTGAATGAGATCTCCAGTGACGGAAGGGCTGTGGAAGCTTACTGGACACAGGGGATTCCTTGTGGATTGTGGATGGGCTACTAATAAGGGCATGGGAGAGTCCAAATGAAAAAGTAGGTACAATGCAACTACTCCGTCCCAAATATCTAGTGGCAGAAGTGTTAAAAGAAATCCATGATGGTACCTCTGGTGGTCATCTAGGGGTGAACAAAACTCTAGCCAAGATCCGCCAACGCTACTATTGGTTGAGGTGTCGCCAGGATGTGGAGGCTTGATAATGTAGACAATGCGAAGCATTCTCGGCTAAAAAGGGACCACAACACCGGAGTCGTGGGAAAATTAGGGCCTACAATGTAGGGGCCTTTCTTGAGAGGATAGCCATCGACATCACTGGGCCATTTCTGAAGACTAAAGATAGTAAACCGGTATATTCTGGTAGCAATGGATTACTTCAGTAAGTGGCCAGAGGCTTATGCACTTCCTAAACAAGAAGCCACTACCATTGCGGATGCCACAGTCAACAACTTCATTTGCATATTTGGGGTACCAGTGGAGCTCCAATCAGACAAAGCCACAATTTCGAGTCGACAATATTTCAGGAGGTGTGTCGGTTGCTAGGGATAAATGAAACCAGGACATCAGCCCTACATCCTCAGTCCGATGGCATGGTGGACAGGTTCAACAGAACTCTGGAGGAACACATTGCCAAGGTTGTGGCCGAGAATCAACAGGATTGGGATCAACTTATCCAGTTGTTCCTGATGGCATGTAGGTCTGCCATCCATGACTCCACTGGGCAGACCCCTGCGAGTATTGTGTTTGGACAGGAGTTGAGGCTGCCCTGTGATGTCAAGTTAGGTTCTCCTCGCAGGGAGACGACCAGCACCACTGATTATGTAAATAGTCTAGAGGAGCGAATGGCGCTTATACATGAAGAATACCGCAACATTTTTATATTAGCGACGAATCTAATGAAGACGAGGTACGACCTGAAGGCTAACTCAACCGGATTTCAGGAGGGCAACTTGGTGTGGCTGTACAAACAGCAACGGAAGGAAGGGGAGGTGCCCTAAACTTCAAGAGGCACGGGAAGGCCCGTATGAAGTCTTGAAGCGGCTAAGTGATGTGGTCTACCGGATCCAGAGAGGAAAGAGCGGACCGATGAAAGTGGTGCATTTGGAGCGGTTGAGGGAATATGCGGGACGGGGTGAGTAACCTGTTTGGGACGAACAGGTTTGAGGAGGCAGTGTGATAACCTTTATTTTCACAATCAATTGCAAATGAGCGAAATGCATATGTGACTGGACTCATTTGAAACACATTTCAATCCCTGAATAGATGAACTTTATTACGAATAAATGCGCAAAGGCTATATGAGCCTACCAATAGATCTGGTGCAATAAAAACATGATGAATTTCTGAGATACTTAGTTTGAAAACAGCCGAATTGGATTGTAAGGAAACCATCTAATAGTACTTAAAATCATCACAAAACACAATTAACAAATACGTGTCAAAATTCTACTCAGCGAAAATTTACAGTTCTTGTGTAAAATGTTAACTAATGACACAGTAATGATAAATTACAAATTTTTACTTCTAACACTTTCGTTATGTAGTTTTTAACTAAGAGTAAGAGTTTTACACTTTAAATCACAGAAACGAATGTAATAACGTTACATTTTATTTGTGTTAGTTAATTTTAAAATATTTCTCGCTAAGAAATGAATATTCTAGGATGTAATCACACTCACGTGGCAATGGTATATTCTTTAACCCATCTCATTTGAATTTATATATATGAAGTTATTTTTCCTTTAGGATTAATTTCAATTTCGTAAGTAACGTAGTAGCTTTTTTTTTAAAAACGGTGTATGGGAAAAAGTAACTGTAACTATGAAATCTTCAACAACGTAAAATGTATGTGCTTTGTCGTAATGAAAATGCACACTTCAAACCCATTTCCGTGGTCTTCAAGAGTTATTAATAACAGCTGGAAAATCATCATGTATTTTTCCCCCAAAATTAGCATATATTTTTTTTTGAGAAATTAGCGTTTTCATGCAAATTATTTAGCACTTTAGTTTAAAGTTTAAGTCTGAAAAGTATACTCATTATTATATACAAATAATATATTGTTCGGTTTTGTACATTAAAAAGGTGTTCATGCATTTATAGATTAAACCACAAACAATTGCAATATTTATTTTACTTAAAATATTGGACGTTCAATATTCGTGCAAACATTAAGTGGGAGGGTTAATTTTTATAAATCCACAAATAAATTTGATTTATTGTGTTACGCTTATATTATGAAGTTATCTCTGAAGGCAAGTACGTAACTAGGCTGCATCACAGTGACAAGATAATATCTCGGAGTATGGTCACAAAAAGTAGTGTAGAGAATTATATGCAAAAAAAATCACCACATGGTTCAATGTAAAGTTTGGGGGAACCACAAGTAACTGTAGAAATGGTGTGGTTTGCTTCACACTTCCACATAACCAAAGTGAAAGAGGATGCATGCAGTTTCGTTTTCATATTACTAGGCTACATACACGTTGTGGCCAACCCCCCTTATACCGGGGTAGTCGCACACGTCCGCACTTGCCACGCCAGTCCCGTGTACGCGTCACCACTGACATACTGATACTGAGAGTGTAAAGAAATTAAGTTTAACAGACGCGCATCGACTGGTCTAACATTTGGCAAGTGCGCAAAAAAAAATATTAGCATACTAAATTTACCGACAGTCCTGGAAACTCTATCGTGATAGGTATAATAATGAATTACCAAATGAAACATGCTCAAACTTAAATACTGTAAAAAGGCAAAGGGGCTTAAAAGGTAATTTCTAGGTATCATTTAAATTTGTATAATTAAATTCATGACATGTAGCCACATTGGTATACAGACACTCTTGCACTATAATTAATTCTTATCCAAAGTCCCAAAATAGTCTATTATGGAGGAGGGGGGGGGGGGGAGGAACCGAAATAATGACGTTCTTCAGCCTAGATAATCCAACCACTAAATCCCGTCGCCGCACTCTGTTTTCAAAACACATCTTCTGTAAGTCATACCAGCCGGGTAAAAAAGTACAAAAATCCAGTTCTCACACTTACTTGTTACTGAAGCATACCTCTGAAGCCGGTGACTGCCGGGGTCGGGTGTAAACCCCACTCACATTTTGCGCCTCTTGCATCACACTGTTTCTGTGGCCCGTGCACTAGGCCCACACTATCGCGCTCTCGTATACCACCACTTATTTCGCTTCGCCAAACGTGTCTTGGCATTACCGTCATATTGCCGTTAATTCTTGTTCACGTAGCGTAACACAACTTCCCCATGGCTGGGATGCGATTTCTACTCTCCACGAGCAGTTCCGCGGCCGGCGGTCAAACACACACTCCCCCTCGCAAACAGTTGGCAGCCGCCTCACCTTGTCACGTCAGCTGACGTCACCCCCTCCTCTACTACCACCCCTCACTCCGCTAGATCGTTCTGGTTACTTCTTGTAGGTCCCACTACAGAGTAAGAGTACTTAACGTAAAATAAACCAAGTATACTATTAAAAAGTTACAATAAATAAATATTAACATACACCATTAAATAATATAAGCACATAAATGGTGTTATAAAAAATTAACTCATCTTAAAATAAACTTTACGCAAAATAAAAGTAATAATAATAACCAAGACGACTGAGGCCGCCACAAGTGGCCTCAACCACCCCGACAAAAAAAAATAAAATAATAAATATATATAACTTCCTTGAGCCCTTTAACTATCAGGTCCGCGACACGTAAAGCCACCCAAAGAAACACTTACAAGAGAAGAAAGAAACGCGAAAAGACTAAGAAGGAAAACTAGAAAAAACTCGTAAACAGTAAGTAGACTCGAAAGCACAAAGAAAGGGCAAAAGGCACGACCTACAGCCAAAGTCTCAAAAAGGTTTTACATCACCCAAAAAAACTAAATTGAAATTTAAAAGAGAAAAATACTAAATAAATTGATTATTACATAATAAGAACTTACAGTTTATAACATCTGGAATTACATTAAATGCTTTAAAGCTATGATCCTAAAGGGTACTAACTTCCAAAAAATCCGTTCGGAAAACAAACCCTTTTAAACAAGTGCTGTAGCAATCCAAAAAATCTTATCAAAAATATACGTATATAAAATGGCACATAAATGGTGTTATAAAAAAATTAACTCATCTTAAAATAAACTTTACGCAAAATAAAAGTAATAATAATAACCAAGACGACTGAGGCTGCCACAAGTGGCCTCAACGTTTTTCCCGTGAGACAATAAAAATTATGCCGAAACAGTGGTGATAGAGTTTTTTTTCATATATTGACTGATTTTCTGATAAATTTTAAGTGACAAATAAATTTTTTAAAAAATTTAATTTTATATGCAAAAACGTCTCATTCAAACTGCAAGGTACCAATATTAGGTGATTCAGGTTGTTGCAAGTCACTAGACTATATTTTTTCACGTACGAATGAAAGAGTAGGATCTTTCTCCCTTGTAATATGCGGCCATCGCACAGTACAGGTTAATACTATTAAGAAGTTCAGCAGAAGAGACAGTATAGGTTAATTCTATTAAGTAATTCTATTTCCCACGCAACTGACGGGACTGACGATCGTCTGAACGGAGAGACGTGAGGTTCAGGGGCTCAGGTCGAATGCCCGAGGTTTCGCCGGGCATAACTGCGCGGTATAAAATTAATCGTTCAGACATGACGTCACGCGTGTACAACTGACAGATAAGCTTAGCATGCGTGGGGCCCTTCGAAAACTCGGGCAGAAGGCGTGTGTGATAGGGAAGGGTTAGGTCGATCAACTGCTCCGTAGACGCTTCTGCAAAGAGACGTCTGGCGGCGATTAACGGCGAACGAGAACAAAATGGCGAGGGGAGCGAAGGGAAGGGAAATGAACCCGAACATAAAAGTAATGAGCGGACGTGGGTCTGAGGGATGATGAAGGCGGAAGAAGGAAGGAAAATATAAAAAAGATTGAGACAAATTTAACGCCGAGCGCTTCCTGTGGTCGAGGTAATATGGCGGGAGAGAGTGCTTGGAAACTCACACTTGCCAGCCCTTACCAGTGAGCGAAGTCGCGCGCCACCATTGGGGATAACAACTAGTGATGAAAACTTCACATCATGTTCAAGCACAGAATACCAGTTGTTATCAAGGCAATGCTTCATTTATTTAAAAAATAATAACCTCATGATTATTATACTTGTGCAGTCCTTTTGAAAATATGTATATAAATTTATATGGGTTCCAGCTAGAATCCGTTAAAACGCAAACTGATATTAAAATAATTTATGCCACGGGTGCGGCCGTTAACTTTCCTAGGTTTCGGGACTCCCTAGGCAGGCACTGAATTTCACTGCCCGTGTTTAAGGGGCCCACCTAGTCATAGCTGCATGTGTGTTAGTAAACAATTATAAGTGCGACGCTCGCTGGTGATTCTAGCGCATTAATGCCTCTTAACGCAATACCTAGTCTTTCTGACGTGCATCGGACAAATGCGGAATTTAAAACGGTTACCATAACATTAAACGGCAGAAAAATTAAGATATAGGTGTAGTGCAAGGCCCTCGGTTGTTGTCAAGAATTTGTACCGGCGTTTCTTCTGCAAAAAAATATGAAAATAAGTCTTCAAGCCATTTTCACGCTCCTTAAAATACAGTTTAAAACGACAACGGAAACAGAAACTCCCTTCCGCCCTCAAGTGTATTCATAATGCTTTTCTAAAACAGACACCACTTGGATATCTTGAGCGCCATTAATTCGGTAAAACCGAAACTATTTTTTGAGTTATAATAAACACCATGGATGTAAAGTCAACCGCCGTGTTAGTAAAATTTGTTATTTTACAGAAGAGACAGTTTTCAATTCAAAGATTATTCAACTCAAAACAAAAGTAAGAGAGTTAGGGCATAAAAAAAGAGGCCAATATTCGAGAAAGAACAGTTTGTAGTAGTTGTGACTGTTCTCAGATGTAGTGTTTATATCATGTTATTTGTTTCTTTCAATGTCTTGAATTAGAAACCAACAACCAATTTTCAAAAAAATATTTTTTATAATTGTTTTTATAATTTCTTTTTGTTTTATTTTTCTCCTAGTTTTTTTTTTTTCATTAAGGACTCACTTTTGCTTCCCACTTCCCCGGATAGCCTTTTGTTTCGAGTCATTTCCAAATAGTGTCCTTTTCTCCGAACGAAACTGGATATGCTTTTTACACGCTTTATATTAGCTTCACCTGTATGTTTGTTTGTATGTTTGTTTGTATGTTTGTAACCGACTCCTTTGGGTGCGATTTTGACCCACTTTAAACGGCCAGATTTCATTCAAACTTTGTAGATTTATCGAGGACCGTTGACAGTACACTAATTTGATAAGATAATTCCATTATTCAATTTGCAAAATAAGATTTTTGTCAATTTATATAATTTCACAACAAAGAGTTCGCACATGAGCAAAATGGTTTTCTTTACAATGTGCGAACTCTTTTCTTTCAGTTTGTCTTTGGCGCGATATAAACAAAGCCTACTAAATATTGTGACATTTAATTAAATGAAAAGTGAGAATGGGTTATGATTATTGTGAACAATATACTTTCTTGAAGAGAATATTATCTATATTTGTAAAAATATGAAAGAAAAAAAAACTTGAAATAAGGGCTTTAAATGTTGTTTCTTTCGTTAAATAGAGAAACACAATTACGTCTTTGTTTCATTTTACCAATTAACCAAGAGTGAAACATTATTATAAAACAACATTTTCTGCAAATATTTCACGAAACATGGAAAAATTGAGGTCTGATTTTGCTGTGAAACCAACAGCAGATGGGAAATCAAACACCATATGCATAACCACATTAGCTAGACCTGATGGGCAGACTTTTCAAATTCCACTCGAACACCAACCTGCAAAACTACACCAAGCAGTTACAAATACTCCATACTATGCAAGGTCAGTAAATCATTAAATAAAAGACATAAAACACGGAAAATATGGCTAAGTTTGACAGATGATATGTCAAAATCATATTTGGATAGAGAGCTAAACTTACAGTTTAAGGATTTTTACCTGGAAGAAATTGAGGAAAAAAAGTGCTGAATCTACAGCTAGTGGATCAAATTAAAAATTGGAAAAACTGTTAGAAAAATTTCTTGAAGAAAAAAAAACTATATCTGAAACTCAAAATTTAGAGAAAATTGCAAAAGATTTCATGATTGATAAATTCACGGGCAGAAACTCAAATTCTTACCAGTGGATTAAAGATTTCAACAAAGAATGTGAACGTTTCCTAATCAAAGAAGACAAAAAAAATAGAAATTTTAAAACATTTCTTAGAATACTCCAGTGTAGTTTGGTACAACTGCATGCAAATGAAACTTACAGTGAAATCGGACTGGAACAAATGGGAGAAAACTTTTAGTGAGACATTTGCAAACAAAGGATGGTCACCCATCACATATGCTGAATTAGAATAAACATCAATGACTTCCCGAATATATTGATTTTCATAGCAGGATATTGAAATTATTGAGTACAATAGTTCTTCAACATGCTATATTGGATATATATTTTAGAAGCAGCCAATATCTACTCAAATTCACTTTAATAGGAAAGTCATGTAATAAACAAAAAATTGAGCCACATCTAGAGACACTTCTGAGATAAAACAATATTTATCGATTTTATTTTAACTGCAGCCAATATCTATTCAAAACCTACTTTAATAGTAAATTGATGTAATAACTATCAAGTTTTTTTTACATTGTTTAAATTATAAATAAACCAAACTAAAAAGTAAAAAATAAATAATAGTTTAAAAAACTAAAAACACGCTTTGTATAGAAAACCAAACTAAAAAATAGAAAATAAATTTTAATAAATTTGAATTAAGAATAGTGTAATTATTTTTAATAAATATAAATTAATAATAGTGTATATAAGAAAAAATTTTATTTAAAAAAAAGCGTGGTGTGCATGGTGTTAATAGTTATAAATATTTCATTGACATATATGAGAAGAAGGATTATCATTTCGATAATATCTTAAAAAGCACCCCACGCTTTTTTTTAAATAAAATACATTTTTTTCTTGTATACACTATTATTAATTTATATTTATTGAAATTTTTTACACTATTCTTAATTCAAATTTATTAAAATTTATTTTCTATTTTTTAGTTTGGTTTTCTATATAAAGCGTGTTGTTTTTTAGTTTTTTAAACTATTATTTATTTTTCTATTATAGAAAACTGAACATACATTAGTGCGCAATACATCCATATACAGCGAAAAATGTACACCGCGTAGATGGGGCCAACTCCTTTCATAGAAAATTTACACGATGCCCTTAACCTCTGTGGTGAAGATACAGACTTCTGATTTCACACCTTTCAGTGGCATGCACTGTTGTCCTTATTGAAATATAAGGAACTACTTCGATTGATAAACACAGATCGTTTAATCGAGGTAACAATTTCGGGAGGGAAAGAGACAAAATAAATACACGTTCTGTTTTTGCGTGAAACACTGTTGTTTTGTCAAGTAAGCTTGATTTAACATAAATTGTATGGTTATATACAATAAAGTTTGAAGCGTACAAAGGCTCCAGGTGTACAGCAGTACTAATAAGTCCCTTCATGTAGGAACAATGTGAAAAGCGTTAGTTCCCCTATGTGTTTCAACATTGACGTAAGGAAAACCATTCCAAAGACAAGGCAAATTTATTAAGGTACAAACAATGATGAATGCTTCTACACACCCTAATGGTAGGGTTCTACAAACAAGGCAATATATATGTGAAGCGTGTCATCCGGGTGTCGATCATGGGTAATACAATCAGGTAAACAAAGCTAAAAGACTCGTGAAACCAAACTTTAATTTAGAACGTGGCCACCAAACCAAATTTAAGCAGAGTACTATAACTACCACGAGTCAATATGGCACTAAGCCACATCGCGAACACCCATGATCGACCGGCTGAGACAACAGGACAAACAACTCGTCCAAGAAACTAAGGTGAAGTCATGTGAGAGGCATGTGGGCACGAGCTTAACCGGGATATAAGTCCGCATGCAAAGAAAATAGTTCCTAAGAAGGGGAAGGAATGGGGGTCACCATAAACTGGAGTGGACAGGAGGGATAAGCGGGATGTGGAGAGGGGAGGGGGTAGGAACACGACACTAACGCCGACTGAGGCCGAAGACACCCGAAGGCTCACTGTGACGAACACAAGTTCGGCGCAAGTTTAACATTAATCTATAATGTAATCTATATATAATGTGTGTGAGTAAATACACAACTATTTATTTTAATTTTATGTTTATGGTTATACCTACCACAGTTTTAAAATAATATTCCAAACAGTGCGAATCAAAATAACGCGAGCCCTGAAAACAGCAGTGCAATCATACTTGGTCCTCATATAATACCCTCATATAATACAGGGACTCTTTAAAAGAATGTCTCAGTTTCAATGGTATATTATAACAGTTTAATTCAAGAAAACTTAAAACAAATCATACATCAAATTGAAGTTAAACTAAACTACTTTTTATAAATGTTCTCTATGTGCACATTTAGTTATACGGTATACATCCAACATTAAGTCCAATTCGTTCCACACGTTGGTTTACAAGTCCGGAGTAACGGAGGCAATAGCCTCTTCAATTCTGTGTCTCAACTCTGGCAGATGATTAGGTAGCGGTGGAACGTAGAAACGATATTTTATAAAGTACCAAAGAAAAAAAAATTATCATGTCGTTATGTCAGGTGAACGTGGAGGCTAGCAAAAAAGAGCTCTGTCGTCTCAACCGTTACGACCAATCCAACGTCCAGCGACTTCGACGTTCTACCACTCTCGTACAAAGAGATTCCAATGGGAAGGGGCTCCATCCTGTTGCCAAATAATGTTTACAGGTTCACCTTCTACTGATTGGGGAAAGAGCGATTATTTTGCGCTGCAAGCGACAAAACAAAAAAGCATTTCTCGCGCATGCACTTATTTAAAACTGTTTGAGTCACTCTTTGTGGCCTGGAACCAACACTCTACAACGCTTACAATTTATACTGTAAGATCTTTAAACTTTCACGTTCTTTTATGGACATACTGTACAAGGGGCACATTATGTGACTGCAGAAGCAGTTCAAAAGTAATCAAACATGGCGTCGCATCGGTGGCCTACACTCATCCCTCGCTGGATCGTTGGCCAAAACCCCCCTCGCACGTGCTTTCCAATTCCACCGACCGCGCAGCAGGGCGCATCTGCGAGGAAGCAATCACAACTTTAATCACGAGTTTAAGTGCGCAGTAAAACCCACGGGCTGCTCCGGCAGGGTGATTCATTAGCGTGGATCACGTGAAGTGTCCATCAAGCAGGCACGCCCCCCCCCCCCCCCTCTCAGGTACAAGAGACCGCCCGCAACGATCTGCAATGCAAAGCGAAGCAGGAGAAGTTTCGCCGGCACAGAGAAAGTTCTTTAAGAGGGTACATCCCATTTCAGGTCAAGATATTATATTTACAGTAATTACAAATAAACTTTTAGACTTTTACAGTTGTTAAGCTTTCACGAAATGAAAAATATATACACAGCGCATACTTTTTGCATAATTAGCTGCCAAAGTTACATTTTTAACGTTTTTGCGTTGTACAAATAATGAGAATTTAATTTATTGCGGAACTGAAACTTTTTAGGTGTAACTGCAATGCCACTGGCTACTTCAAGAAATTGTTTGAATTTCTTTCAGAAAATATTAATTCATTTTACCTGGCATTTCAAAAAAATTTCAAATTTGTTACGATTTTGACAGCCAAGAAACATGACATGAATTTTTGTGATAGAAATGCAAACCATATCATGAATTAGCCAGTGGCATTGCAGTTAAACCTAAAAAGTTTCAGTTCTGCAATAAATTAAATTTTCCTTATTTGTACAACGCAAAAACGTTAAAAATGTAACTTTGGCAGATAATTATGCAGAATGTGTGCGCTGTATATATTTATCATTTCGTGAAAGTTAAAAAATTAAAAAAGTCTAAAAGTTGATCTGTTATTAATATAAATATAAATTCATGACCTGAAATAGAAGGCACCCCTTTAACCTCGCATTCTATGGTTCATCACATTCGGTAATTCGGCACCATTCAAGCCTCTCGTGTTTGTGTTTATTCTGGTGGATTCCGGCTTTTCCTCTCGGCCGCCTGGTCACACTACTGCACTGCAGGTGTTTTGAATTCAATCAAAACTTACCATTACTTTCGGGTTTTTTTTCAGTGCAGGCTTTCCATTTTTACAGCGGGTTACATTTCACGTTTGGTATTCCAGTTAAAACTTTCCTACGTTCGATAATCCGGCAAAATCGCTTATCCAGCCCAAACATGCCGGTTTAAAGATATTTCCTTGTACGCAGTTCATCCTATATCTCTAACCCATTAACTGTGCTCTGCATATGCTCTTTTGATTTCATTTTTTATTGCGTTACAATGCTGTTATACAAAGTATTTTTGAGCCGAGTCGTATTTTATGGCGTGCAAGCCTAAATTCCTTCTGTGACATTTGTCATCGAGCTTGACGTCGGAAAAATAACTTTGTGCATAATTCATTTGCTTTTTATTACTACCTGAACATTGAAGCATACGTTGTGACCAGGTAGTTTCCAAAATTAGTGTAAAAATTGAGAATGGTTTTTTATCTTTATAAATAATACACGTTTTGGTCTGCAAAAAGTTGCAAAATATCTGGAGAAGTCAGGGTAAAGTCTGCTAGAGAGCGCGGTCGCCATTTTGTTTTCAGTAATCGATACAAGGACCGCTAGTGTCATGTGGTACACATACCATCTGCTAGAATGTGTTACCATCATGTTAGTTTAATTTTTACCCGCTAGAGTGCAGTAATCATTTATTATTACTGTGGCCCCCACCATCTTGAAATTTGGGGGCAATTTTTGAAATTCATAATTATTTAGCTATAAATTCGTGAAGAATTCCAAAATTAGTTAAATAAATTTGCAATTAATATGCCGATTGACTCGATCAGTTGCTGTCCTTGGTTCAATCCCTAGGCGATGCAAAAAAGATTTTATGTTATAAATAATAATAATATCCATAAAATAGGGTGTAAAGTCCTAAAGGCAGCTTTTTTTCCTAACCAAAAAGCCCCATATACGCCGATATGACCGACATCTTGAAAATTCGTATTAATTAACCCAGAAATTCGGGAAAAAGTTGAAAATTCATTAAAAAAAAACCACTCATGCTTAGGTTTCTCATATACCAGCCTTCAATAAGTCGTTATGTCCGCCATCTTGGAAGTTTGCATTTATTGACTTAGAAATTTGAGAAAATTCCAAAATTCATCAAAAAATTCACTTACTAAAATCATGATTGACGCGATAGATTTCCGTCTTTTGTTTGATTCTCTGCCAGTGATAAGAATAACTAAAGCTTAAAATAAATTTTATATTGTTTCCCATTACCTTTCGTCAGGTTTATTAATCATTCACTCTACGAAAATCATCACTAGACAAAATAGCTGTCCAACGAATTAAATGCGTTGTCGCCATGCCTAACATGGAAGTCTAATTTTTCGTTGCTTAGAATCCTTCCTGCAACACATGAAACTGTTTCATACTTTGGTTTTGAATGTTGCATGTACATATAATTCTTTTGGTGCTAACTGAAGTCTTAAATTGTCTTGTCTTTTTTTATATTTTTTCCCCCTTTAGAGTTCTCCTGGCCAGACAACTTCCTGGCAGTCGTGGATCGACGACGTAGGCAACGAGATTGCGGTCGAACAGGAATCTGGGAGGAAGGATTTCTCTTTTGGCGATGATTCATCACCCTAGCGAGGCTGTGAACTGTGGTTCCAACCCTCCCGTTACCCGGCAATCACGTCCTTGTGTGGCACCGGACGTTTCCTCCCGCAGGAACGGAACTCCTCTCCCCCGACGTGCGAGAAGAACCTTTCTGCCCTTCCCTTGTCTCCTTCCTGCGGCTGGGTCGAAGCCGCGGCCGCTGCGAGGCGAACGAGAATTCGTAATCAAACAGCGCCCGATACAAAGGAATGGCTAAGTTGTAGGGCGATAGTACTTGTTCCTTTTTTGTCATTTTTTTTCCGGATGGCGTGGTTATTGGAGGAGCTGGGTGGTGAGATCGGTTATGGCGAACGCAAAGACCCGCACTTCGACCAAGTATATGCATATATATGTATGTATAATCGATGTGACGTAGTGGCCCTTTTGAAGCAAAAAGAAATTTGTTGTGGGATTCCCTTTGGCCGAACCTTGTCTTGATTGGTCACGCAGACTCCCCGACTGTGACATTTATATTAATTGGTTAAGCGACCATTCGGCCAGTATTCTCTCTCCCTTTATCTCTCTCCCTTTCTCTCTCTCCCTTTCTCTCTCTCTCCCTTTCTCTCTCTCTCCCTTTCTCTCTCTCCCTTTCTCTTTCTCCCTTTCTCTCTCTCTCCCTTTCTCTCTCTCCCTTTCTCTTTCTCCCTTTCTCTCTCCCTTTCTCTCTCTCCTTTACTCTATCTCCCTTTCTCTCTCTCCCTTACTCTCTCTCCCTTACTCTCTCTCCCTTACTCTCTCTCCCTTACTCTCTCTCCCTTACTCTCTCTCCCTTACTCTCTCTCCCTTTCTCTCTCTCCCTTACTCTCTCTCCATTTCTCTCTCTCCCTTATTTTCTTTCCCTTTCTCTATCTCCTCTTCTCTCTCTTTCCCTTTCTCTATCTCCCTTTCTCTCTCTTTCCCATATCCTCTACCTTTAGCTCTCTCTATCTCTCTCTGGGAACTGTTCGACCAATTACCTCGTGACACTTTTTCTTAGGACTTCCGTGACAGTTTCACTTATAATTTGATCTTGTATTCTGTGACATACCCGAACTATACCACAAGCAGATTGGTATCAAAAGTAATTTCTTAACAGTGGGCTTTTTCCTGCCATGTCGGAAATTTTACTGATCGCAGCTGTTTTTAAAGAAATATTTTGAGAATATGCCTACATAAGTAAGCTGTGTGCATTACCCATTCGTGGAAACATAGAAAAAGAACTTCAATCGAGTTACTATAGCGCAAAATAAATAAAACAAATGAGTTATTAATAATTCCCTGACATTTTTCAAATAGCTTATTGTCTGTTGATATAGTTCCTGTTTAAAAAAATTATCATGCGCTACTCTTATACCCAAAAATACGTGATAAATGTAATAAAAATTAAATTGATAATTAAAATCATTATAAATTGAATATATATTCACAAAGACGGAAAGTTTGATTATAACTTGTCATATGAAGGCCAAAACATATATATTATTATCGAATGTTTATTACTTTGTTAAATTATCGCGAAAAAAACCGTTTAATATACGATATTTTGATGAAACTTGGTTCCACGGAAGCCCTTTCACTAGACTAACATATTATTAAGAGGTTAGAAATACAGGTTAGAAAAGATAGCACAATTAAATAACTAGAGTTTTATTTAATGATATTTATACTATTAATTAAATTATGACAATTTAATTGTCAGATCACTCAGTAATCACACTTTTAAAAAGTCCACAATTCACTCTCCCTAGTGGAGCTGGTTTCAACAGTGGCTATCTCTGCGGTTCTTCTCTTGCCACGCACCTCTGTTGTAACTCACTGCTTCTAACCACGTGACACGGTCCGCGATCCACCAACCACTCTCGTTGCCCGCCATCGCTCGCCAAGGGCTCGCTCACCCTGTTCACTTAACTGCACTCGCCGGTCTCTCACTCGCTCGCCGATGTAGCCACAGACCTTGTCTTGAGATGTCTCGTGTCCCTCAGGAGTGCCGCGTCGTGAAGGTTAACTTATCATCCGAAGTTTCAAGAATGATGGCGTTCTAGTTACGCCACTTCGCGCGGATGGGGCTTTGTGGACGGGCCGGACACTCGAGAGGGACAGAGAGGCGGCGGAGTGACGGGCGCTACCTGTGTCCATGAGGTTGGGCCTACCCTGGACCCCCCCCCCCCCGCCGTCAGTGATGGACATATTTGTAGTCGTAATACAAATACGAATATATTAGTATTTGCAGCTGTGAATATGGAAAACAGTTTTCTTCGTATTTTCGTTTGGGAATATTCGTATTCGCATATTATATAATAGGTACGAATACATGCATAAAATATTCCTATTCGCATTATTTCTATTTGCGTGATTTTTATTTGCGTATTCGTATTAACCTATCAGTGAATAAACGCAAATTTTACCACATTCATTAATATTTACAATTTTTTTTTGTCGAGCTCTAAGCCACACTTTTTAGTTCCTTCCCAATATCCTAGACGAAAACGTATGGTCAACACGCTATGCATTTAAGTAACTTAATGCATACCAAATATTTCAATCAACTAAAAATATAATATACTTTTTTTATATTTAAAGCGGAAGTAAATTACACACATATGTGGCATAACAGTGTGTAGCATAAACAAAAATGTCTTCTAACAAACTTGAATTAAAATAGTTTCTTCACAAATATATGAATACGCGATAAAAAAAATACTTCATTATTTTAAAAGCAAAAGGAAAACAATTTTCAATTTTGACTTTGCCGTGGTCTGTACCTTTTATCCACGAATTGATTACGCAAATAAAATTCGTGATATGTTATGCTGGTTTCTTTGAAAATAACTGTAATCAAATAAAATATGATATTAAGCGTTATTTACTTTTGTACTCCGTCTCCTTTAGTCTTCTACGATATTAATGCATGTCCTCGCATCCCGCATGACTGCGCCCAGAGTTTCCTCTGTGTCTGTGCAGGTTTTACGTGGGCCCAACATAACTAGTTGTTAGTTTAGATTTAAGGTAGTGGCGTTAGTCTCGGCTTTAATGCTGCCATGTCTGACCAATCCCCGCACAAAGTACACGATGCATGTGACCCCCTCTCTGCATGTCTAATCCCAGCATCACTAGAGCCCTCAGTCCAAACTTTGTTCGAACAACCAGTCCATCAGCTGAGTGTGTTGGCAGACATCTCTGTTTACATTCTTTGGTGGCTTTGCTGTATTTTTATTTTTATTTTTTTTTAACAGTAAGTGCTACTGCAATTGCAACATTCAAAGTTTATTCCATGTTTTACGATGAAAAAATACATCCAACAGCATCAGCAACCACAAGACTGATCGTGTTTTGGGAAAAGCTTCAGTTCAGTCCAAACTGTCAGTTCAAGCTGAGCAGTCCGAACTGGGAATATGACTGATCGTGTCTTTAGGCTTCCTCGTGGGTGAGAAACTCTTATTTACCGAGACTGATACCTAGTTTTGAGGTAATTTTGTGCCCATCCACTAGATAGTAGATTTCATAATTTATTACCAATTTATTGTGATCAGTAATGCATAATCTATTATCAGGCAAACAAATTGTCAGAATTCATTGACTTTATTTTGTCAGCCATATATTTTGTTGTGTAGCATATCAGAAATTTTCCATCTACAGAGAATTTTTTATCACAAAATAAAACATTAAGATTTTCTCGCACGGTTTATATCTCTTTTGCCAAGCAATAAGTCGTCAAGTAGTTAGATTAACATAACAAACCTAACAATTCGGATTTGAACCTCCCATCATAATCTTTTTTTTTTTTCCTAGTATTTATGGGCCCACCCGACAGATAGCGTCACATGTCGCGCAAAACATGGTTTCAGTTTCTCCTGTAGCAGTCGCACATCTGAGCCTCCCTCCTTCTATAGGCTTCCCTGGCGCGGCATCCGGTTGCCTGGCAACCGCGGGAAACACGGAACAGCGAGAAGCGTATGGCGAGAAGCGTATGGCGTGAAGCGGGCGGGAAGGGCAGTTCCCGGCCGGCGATTTATGCCAGCCGCCGGTTGAACTTCTTCCGCGGGCTGCTTCCCCCCCCCCCCCCCCTAATCAATCAGCAAAACCGTCACCGGCGGCGGCGACAATCCGTCAAGCGACGTGATCCGTGACGGGACGCGACTGGAAAGAGAGGAAGGGGCTACATGCTTCAAATCTCCCTGAAACCACGTACAGTGGTGGTAATTGTCAAGAAGAGGGGCACGTCCGGAAAAAAAAAATTGGTTGTCTGTAAAGTTGGTTTACGGACGATAGTTTAACGTGACAACGTCATAACAAAACATTGATGAAATGATTGCTTACTTTTATGAATAAAATTGAATTATTTTTATTGAATTATCACTATTTTGTATGGATAAAAAGGAGGAGTGAAATGAAATCTACAGTTTAATTGATAAATTTACTTTTATTTCCACTCATTAATTCAAATATTTTTATTACTTTATTGAAGAGATTATTTTAACTATAACTTTTATACATGTTTGCTATTTAACTTCTTCCAATGTGTGTTATTCTGTTAAGGATAGGACGATGATAGGAAAAGTAGGAAATTAATGGGAGTGTTTCAAGTTTAATATGCCTCGAAAAAGTCAAATCGATGGTCTTTCCAATCGAGTGGAAGAGAGATAGATGCGGTGCAAGCGTACAATGAGAGTAACGGGACACAGCGTAACGGGAAAATGTGCGTAACGGGACAATGAGTCATATTTTTTCGCGTGTGCAGCCGGCGTTCATCGATTTATTAGACGTTGTCACGTCAAAAAATTGAACATTGGATTGTTAGTGAATTCAGGTGATTTTCACTACATAATCTGTGTTAATTATTACCGTTTGTAAAATAACAGGTAATTAAATATAAAAAATAATTAAATTTTATTTAATTGAAACATTCTGTTTTCATAGGCAATGGCACACATAAATAGCTTTGAACTGTACCGTGACATAAACCATACTGGCATACAATATTTAAATTACACGAAAAAAACATAAAACTACTCCATCTAGAGTCAAAATAATGTTTAATTGTCTAAATAGCGGTGTCTATAGGTTGGGCTCCGCTGGACCATAAATTTATCGTCGCAGCTAATTATTCTTCAGGAAAAAAATTGTTCTGAAATGTCCAATTAAAACACTCTCAGGGATAGTTTAAATTAATTACCAGGTGTCTCATGCCAGTAAAACACAGGGGTCCGCCTAATGGGACCTCTGGGCCTGGTTAGTTTTGTAGGTTAGTATTTTGTGTCACTTTTAGTATAGATGTAGCCAATATATGCATTACTGATGAATGTTTCTATGTGCTTTCGGGTTTTGCCTACTGTTTAAGTAAGTTTAACGTAAATTATAAGATAAGACATCTTGGATGACAGTTACGACACTTTCATTAGAAAGTGTCATAACTGTCATCCAAGATGGCCTACCTTAGTAGCTGGAGATCTGTACCAATCTAATTAGGCACATAATTAGCACGAAGCTTACGCCTACGACACACCTTAACTTTTATACTGCACTGACACAAACACAATACTTACATAGTAACATTGTTTGCAGTTATTTAGGTGCAATTCAGTATCACGTGATGCCTAGAGGAGATAGACCAACCGACACCCCCCCCCACCCCCCGCATTTTGTGATTTCAAGCATGTTAGTTAGCTTTCCAAGGATAAAGTCCACAAACATTTATTTTTATCAAATTATTCTTAAAACCCCTCATATGTAAAAATTAACAATAACAACACACCTACATTCATTCAATAATATAAATTGTACAATTTTCGTAGAATGTTGCCATTTTTCATGTCCCGCGTATGCATAGAACAACCTTGCACCTCGACATTAAAATGTAGCCTTTACTGAACTTGCCCGTGATTTTATTACTTTATTATAGTATAATAAACATGAATCCATAGATTATACATAATTTTCTGACCAAAATTATGGCATTTCCATTTAAGATGCATAATTTTTTTCGCAAGCATCATGTTAGCTACATTTAAAATACTGTAAAGCTATTTCATTTTATTAACTGGGGAAAAAAATCTCGTAAACATATAAATACAACGATGCATCTTGAAATGTTAATAAACGTCGTATAACGTAAAATAAACGCCATGGAGTACATTTAAAAATGCTATTTTCCGTCATCTCTAAATATTGTTAAAATTCCTATTGGTGACATTGTTAAATTTTGCTTCTGAAAATGAAAAGTAAGGGAATGCATAGTAGTATAAAAATTTATCCTAATGATGTGGCTGTTTGAGAGGCTAAGCTCCCAAAAAGCGAAAGAGATATGGGCTTGAAACGCCTTTTTTGAAGTCGATGAAGACCTTTCTTCGGAGGTCCGTTGTGGACGAACGGTAGCATGTATGAAAACATGGATTGAACATTTGCATCAAGTTATGTAAAATATAAAAATTTTGTCTCGTCACGTATGATATCTTCGTCGGTAGTGTTAGTACCAGCCAACTTCTTAGATCCAGGGTAAATTATCACACTTTTTCACGAAAAGTTTCACATTAACCTAGTGTTTCTCCTTTGAAATTAATGAGATATATAATTTCTGTCACTCTGAGATGTATCGTAAAATCATCGGTTATAAGCAAAATTTTAGTTATAAGATATATTTTGTGGCCAATGAGCTCCCACGTCAAGACTTGTCACAGGAGATGAGAATATTGAAGCACAATGCGCCGCGCTGTTAGTCCACCCGCCTCACAGCAACGTCGTGAGGGAGAGGAAGATCCAGGCGCTGGCCCTGTATCTCTATTCACTGGCGGCTAACTTCTTCGAAGAAGGCGTTGAGAAGCTTGTGTTACGATATGACAAATGCATCGATCATTTTGGCGATTATTTAGAATAATAGGTAAGATCCTGATGAACGTTTGGTAGTAAAATTATTTTGTTATGTGCATTTGTCTTTTTCATAGTCCATTGCAGGTTAAAAAAAAACAGCCCTCGTATGTTTGGATTTCCGGTGAAAAAAGACTGCACGTGGAATAAATTAGGTCAGAAAAATATCACAGCACAGGTGAACCATCAGACAGTTCCTACAAGAAAAGTAAATTCAGACAAACAACAACCTATAACAACACAGACGAACCCAACGATGATTACTAAACACATTATCAGGACCAAGCAACGGTGCACAGGTGAAATCAGCAGTGGAATCAAACATATATTCTGGCAACACAACTACAGCACAGACGAAAACACAGTATTTTTAATTAAGACAAAACAGCTGCAAAGTTTTGAGAACTGAGACCTGTTCCCGTTACTATCAGGCACAAACAGTCTGTGCTATGATTTTTTTCTGACTAATTTCTTTCACGGAATTCTTTGTTCAGTATATCCGTTTAAATTTAACATCAGCTGATTCTTTGGCTTCTTTGGCTTCTTTTGTGTGTTTTGCGTATTCGTCCTTTTTTAAAAAGATTTTTTTTTTAGGTTTTCTCTATTATACATATGTACTGTTTGTTGTTGACGATATACGGAATACGAACCTTCCCGTCAATTGTTTTAACGTTTCGTAGCTGTCACTCACTGTTTGAAGTTTGGTGATCCCTGGCATTAAGGCCTGGTATACATTAGGCGTTGGGCGTTACGTTAAACGCGTATTAGCAGCGTACGCACCTCACGTTTAGCTCGGCTTTCGACGACCGTTAGGGCGTGCGCACTGTGGCTCAGTCTATAAATGGACGTGGAAGTGATTGATTGCGTGTGGCTCCTTTGCCGTCGCTATAAAAAAATTACGGCAAAGAGGCAAAGATAATTTTTTCTTCTTCTTCTTCTCCAAATCATCTTCAGAATCACAAAACACTTCAAATATTTCCTCCCATTTCATTTTTTCCATATCTTATTTCTGTAATCGGGACTCTCCAATGTCCAAAATGGCTGGTCTCTTTTTGTATTTCATCGATGAGTAGATCAGTATCGAAATGATGGTTCCTCCATTTCGGCCAACGTGCATCCTCTCGACCCGAATGCGCGCGAGCGACTGCACAGCAAGATGGCGGCGCGTGTGTCTCGAAGCGCGCAGTTTACATCCGACCGCGTTTTTGGCGCGCCTGTATACCTACATCGCACCTCTTGGTTCTTGACCCTTTGAGGACCAAGAATTAAAATGTAGTTTTGATTTTTGTATAATTCGGTTTACAGCACCAAAAGAACATCAATAAACAGTTGCTATGTTAACGTTCTTATTATAAATTCTTAATAAAAATATTATTTGATTAATTGGTGGAAACCACTGGTCCTGAGGAGGTGAACCAGCATAATTTACTAATTTTATAATAATATTTATAAATGTTTCTAAATAAAGGTTATTTTTAATCTTTCATTACTACATATAATTTAAACTACACTGGATTAACCTAACCTATTTGTATCTATTTGTATTTTGCATAATGTGGCACCTCTAGAGAAAAAAAATATATATATATATATCAACAGATGACAGCAATACAAAACATAAATGAAATTCTAATATGTTCTAACCTTACACCAGCTGACCCTGCATCATGAAACGCAAAATTTAAGATCGTAACCTTAAACGATTCATTTTTCCCAATAAACATAACATAAATAAAAACCTTGTGTGACCAAGCTACCGATCAGTAAATATCAAACTCTTAATTACCGATTTTAGTTATCTAGTTCACTCTTTTTTTCGTGATACTTTGCAGCGCAGTTTTTTTTTTTTTTTTTTTTCATTCATGCAAAGTCCAACACCGCAATTTTCACAGCTCCATTTTTGTTCTATGGGGCTGTGTTGTCGAAGTGCCTAATGCACGTTTTCGTCTCCAAAGCACGCGCTTCAAAAAAGGCCTCGTGTGTACCAGGCGCCGTTAAGGTGGTGCGGAATCGAAGCTGTCACTTGCATCTTAAAGGGCCGACGTCAGCCGCTCGCCTGAAAGCAACAGCCACGTCCCTGCGAGGTGCCCGGGTTGTGACCTTGTGGCAGAGGGTTCAGTTCGCCCCGGCGCGGCGGGTAGTCTCCGACGACTAGGCCCTGGACGTGTGCCAGTCCTTAGAGGCGGGAGAGAGATAGAGAGAACCTGCTAGGGCCAGAGATTAGAGAAAGTTACAGATGGAGCATAAGCTCTGAGCACTGTGGCCAGTTTGTTCACGTGACAAGATGGCGGCCATTTTTTATATAGTATACAGAAATGTAGTTTACTACATACTCTTGTACACAATCATTTTTCTCGAGTCAACAGTCTTTATTTGTTTAATATCCATGCACTTTTCTACCACCATACATCACTTATGAGAAAATGCGATTTTCTTCACGGAACAATATGGCGGGGACCTGCTTCCCCCTTACGTCCCCTGGCTTCAGCAGAGATACCTACAAACTGTGTTTATGCTCCATCTGTAACTTCCTCTAATCTCTGGCTAGGGCCGAACAAACATTACAACTCTTTCTAATAAACTCCGATCGTCTTTACTCGAGGCAACAATGGAAACTACCCAGAGACTACAGTTGGTAAGCGACAGAAATTGTGTTTGTAAACTTTTTCATGTGTATTTTCACACGTATTTATACAAGTAAGGTGATGTTTCCGTATACAGAATTTCTTTCCCGTATAAATTACATTATTATTTCATAAATAATTAAAATTATTCCATTATTAAAGAATATTCAGTATATTGATTGATTTTCACTATTAATTAGAATTTATCTCTATTATTTTATTAAATTAAATAATTAATTTTATACGCGTGTTTATATTAATGTTCAATACTGAGTATTTATTTCCAATTTTTAATTTAATTTCATTAATAGTTTACACGCCTTTTTTTATATTATTCACTCCAGTTCTTTTATTATTTGATTTCTATCAATTATTTGCACGGAAAAGTAAAGTTATTGTTTACGACAAGTAATTATAACTTCTAACGCGCGTACATAAATACAAGCACCCATTTATTATTATCATTTTACTTTTTATTGAAATATTGTCTTCACAGTTATCTTAAAATTAAGTATCATGCGCTCAATGAAGTGTAGTGTTTTCAATTTGTGAACAAATTTTTTCCACTAAAAAATACGTTGATCAAAATTGTGGGGACCCAAAACCTGTAATAATTTGTAATACTTGCATACATTCTATCTAAATTAATTAACACACAGCACAGAATAACTTCAGCTAACCATTTTATTCCATTGGCCCTATAAAAAAAGATGAGGGGGATGGTCACTGCTTAGAACTTGACTATCAGTTTTATAAACAAAGGCAGGAGATCAGTTTTAGCTACCTAGTTTTAACTACACATACCCAACTAAGTAACTTGTGAGTATGTTATTGAAATGAAGGTGGTTAATTGAAACAAAGTAGCGTAATTCAGATAAAGCTAGTCAGTTTTACAGTCAGTTTTCTGTTATTATAGCACTTGCAGTCAGACTTCATTGATTTTATATAATTTTCACTATTTCAAGTCTAGGCGTTGACCACTGAGAACCATTACTCATGTGGCAAGAAGATTGAATCGCTCATGTTTTGAAGCCCACTTGAATGGTTACTACCACTGTTTAAACCTGATAGTCTCCTGTGTAATGTAAAATACTAATAGGCCAATCATTAGCAGACAATGAGTCTAATATTGCCCACCATAGGTCTTTTTCGCTACAGCCCGCTACCAAATCTGCGTAGTCAATAGACATTTTAAAGACTTTCCTCATTTCAATTCACTGTCTTTGACATAACAAGCAAATTTGTGAAATTGATAAAATGCCCTTTATATCTAGCTAAACGATTTCGATTTGTAAGTTCCACTATACAATCAGTACTTATAAAATCCACTTATATCAATCCAGCGCATATTTTAGATCATTCTCTGTAACTGCAGCGCGCGCTTGATATGCATTTAAAGAGCCAGTAATTATCCAACTCACCCAATTATCTTACCCAAAGTTCGTTAAGAAGTATTTAAAAAAAGATATATTCAGTTTTTTGACACGTATTATTAACTCTCTTTATTGTCTTTTTTTTTTTTGTCTGTTCGGTACAAATTTTTGCAATCGATTTTTAACTAACTTCCCGATAAACTTTAAACATAGCTCAGAAATTGATGGCAATACAATATTAACTAGCTTTCACCTCTTTATGCTTGTCTGTTCGGTAAAAATTGGCAATAGATTCTAAACGTACTTTTCGATGAAAATAACTCAGAACATAGCTAAAAAAACTGGACGACTAAACGAAGAAAAAAATATATATTTAACAGCTAATACAAAATATAATAATAACAGCTCACAAAGAATTTATTGTATTTATTTGATGTCATGGTCCTAATACTTGGTTCATTACTTTGAGCTGTAATGATTTCAATATGTCAATTATCTCGTCACAATCTCATCAAAAGGTTTTAGTTTATTGCAAATTTGCACACACTTACCATACTGAAATAATTATTTTAAATATTTAATACACCACTTTTTTAAATAGACTTAAAAGTATAAAATAATTTCTCCTAGCTACATACAGATGTATAATCCCAAACACATTCCTAACCCCCATACAGATTGTCCTGAAAATTGGTAATTAAGAATTATTAATACCTATGAAAATACTTGGAAGGTTAAAACGAAAAAAGGTAGACCCATGCATTAGTTAATATTAAGGAGTGTAGGGAGTACCTGTCGTTGAGAAATCTTACGCAACAGTTAATATCTCATTTGCATTGCAATACAATTGTTTGTGGGTTAGGTTAACTATTCATGCATCAATTATTCACAATCACAAACTATCAGAACAATCTGTATGAGGTTTGGAATCTTTATGAGATTAAAATAAATAATTTTTACTTTTTAGTCCCTATAAAAAACGCGGTATGCTAAAAAATGTATTTAAATAATTATTACAATTTTTTTAAAAGAATGTTCGCCTTATGTGGTTTTTGTAACGTTTTTTTTTTTTTGCTCAATAGTATTAAATATTTATCTTATTTTCTTTTACTGTGTAATGTACTGTATTTATTTACGTCTAATCTAATTTACTTCCAAACTTCATGAACTATTCCCTCATCAAATGATTGAATAGTTAGTTAGAGCTACACGCTATAGAACAAAAGTAACGACTGTGGGCAGATTATTTGAAGCAAATAACAGTTACATTTATTTTAGTACCAATATTATTATCCTTGATTCATCAAAATCTGTCAAATAATTTTTTGATTGATGCCGGGATAGACAAACAACAAACCGAAAAATCGACAAAAAATTTTAAAACTTATATTCTTGAGTTGTACGTGATATAAATGTCCATTCCCCATATCCATTTATCCAAGTGCAGACGTTTTTCCTCGAACAGTCCTATTATTAGTATAGGTTTTCAACTTTTAGCGGGGAAAAAAAATTCGCAGTAGATTGATGATCAGAAATTTTCTTCCCACATGTGTGTCGTAGCAGAAGGAACATAATCCAAACTTTGATACGTCGGGTAGGTAAGTGCGTCTGGCCGCAAAAGAAGGAATGTGAGGTTTTTGCGTGTTCCCCGCACCTCCCCCAGCCCCCTCTGTCAGCAGACTGACTCGCAGAGGGCGAAATCAAATTACCGACTCCCAGAAACGGGCGGTTCTCGCCTGAAGGCAAACCAGCCCGTCCGCTATTTGCCGACGCGAAGGCGAAATTCCCGGGAAAAAGCAAACAAACTGAAAGGAAGGAAAATAATTATTCAGGAGTCTGTGTGCCGGAAACGGGCTTTGAATACCTTAGTTACACAATGGTAAGGTCAACCTTACATTTCTCCCGAATCAACTAGACGTTATCGCTATAAATCTGCAAACAATTATTCTTAAATATATTTTTGTAACAAAAGTCAACAAAGCGCAGTGACATCAAATTTAAAAAAATCGTGTGTTTGTACATATTTTTTTTTTGTGAAAACCATAATTTTGTTTGTTAAATGCAAACATTTATCTATGGTAATAACATAAATTCGCCTAATGACTGGTATCATTATTTATTCACTAACATCCAAGAGGAACGTTACAAGGGAAAGAAATGTCCGTACCAGACAACAAGTAGAACACCGATCTTACACAGACTCACCGACATGCTTTTATTTTCGTGTGAACTTCATATGTTTGTCTGAATAATTTATACGGTTTAATCAATTTTTGTTATTTTTCATTTCTGAACGTTCATTTACTCAAAGGGATTGTCCGATTTTTAATTATTTTGAATAAATAAATCTATTTATTGTGTATTAATTACAATTAAATCTTCATAATATACATAAATTATTTATTCAATATTACGAAATAAAATTTTAATATATGAAGTAAAAAAATAACTGACGGAATTATTTATAGTAATAAACTGTGAAGCATACAAATTAAAATATTTCAAGCCAACGTAAAACTTTAAATTAAAAATTACTTTTACAAGACAATAAAACTTTTAAAAAAGCATGTCTAAAGTCTGTAACATAAAGATATAATTGAAAATGAAAACTGAATTTGAGAGTGCAATTTTAATATTTTTAAAAAAAAAGTGAGCTAGTATTTCAGTACTCGCTAGAGATGTGTAAGATCTAACTTCGGTAACGAGAAGATTGCTGTGTTCTCATTTTGTAAATACACTCATAATATGAGACTCCGTCCTCGAACACACATAATATAGAATTCTTTAAAATAACGCCGAGCGTAATAAATATACGAGCAAATAGTGTTTTCGGCTGCATTTCTTCACGCGCATCAAGCGTGGTTTCGCTAAAAATTCGTTGCCGGAGCAGCTACGTCGAAAATCAAATCATTCGATTTGTAAAGCAAAATTTTAAACTATTAAATTAAACGGCTCCGACGAAAGCGAAAAAAAAAAAAAACTTGAAAAAATACTTAAATCCGGCGTTGGACCTTTTTTTTGACAAAAAAAAATTATTATAATACTAACCATCTTGTTAAAATTCATTAAACAGTTAATACTTCAAAGTTTCCCCTTTTGACTTTGAGAACTTTGTTTCACGCCATCTGCCACAGATGGCAGTACCGTGGTTACATTTTCTTTTTTTCGTTCTATGCGAATTCCGTTCCATTAATGAAATTACTCCTACCAAATTCCTTGTACCGAGAACTAAGATGTTACACGTCAAAATATGCTTTTTGATTAACTCGAGTTTCAGCCGGTCGAGTCCAGACGTTCTGCCTACTTGGACTGTCATATTTTCTGAGAAATGAATTTCATTTCATTTCATTTTGTCCAGTAAATACAGTATATATGTTGTGCACATCGCCGTATTGGACATGTCTATACAATTATTTTACAATTTATTTACAACAAATAATTAATTTTCACATAAAAACTAATTACAAATTGACATTATAAATAGTAAATTTATAACAAATTTATAAACTAACACAAAAGTACTAATATTTAAAACAATTTTTTCTAAAAAAATTATAGAATAAACATCTTATAATCTACGTAAATTTACTGGCATAAAATTATTCTAAAGAATAAAAATAATGAGGTTTTAAAAATTCCTTGAGTTTATATTTAAATTCTTTAGGTTTTGCAAAACAAATATTTTTTAATTGTGAAGGCAATTTTTTAAACAACAAAATACATGAATTATAAGCATTTTTCTGGAAAAATGTTATGAGTATGTGTTGGTGTATTAATGGATTAGTTTCTAACCAGACTTCTGAATGGTTTCGTCAGCCCTCGTGTACTGGAAGCAGTGGCGCGCGAAGTCTGGGTCGGGTCTAGGTTGGCCGATAGCTGCGGCCGAGACAGGCAAGCACTGATGCAGTCTTCTGTGCGAGGCAACACCGGCGCGCGCACGCCCTGAATAATTACAAAAGCGCCGTTATCCTCTCGCGCGAACATTTTAACTTTTCACTCAGGTAATTTCCGGCTGCGCACGCGGTCGCTCCATTATCCCTGCACGCCGAGAGGAGGGCATAGCCGGCCGGAGACGGCCGCTCGCCGCGTCAAAAGCATTACCAGCAGAATGCATTAGGTACTTCTTCGCCACGAACACAAATAACGGGACTATGAGACGTGTTTGTCGTGTTTTCACACTTAAGAACTTCTAAGAGTCGATAAGAATTTCCTCTCTACTATCAAATTAACATACTTTCATCACAATATAAATGGTGAAACATAGATTTATTTTCACTATGAACAAAGATTATCGGGGGTCAGCTTGTGGTAGTAAAACTAATGTACAGTTTTTCAGTGAAGAAATTTACAATGTTGTGCGAAATAACAGTACAAAATGTGATAGTTAAAATTAAAATTGCAAGATCAAAAATTCAAAAACATTTTTACTATTTGAAGACTAAGAGTAAAGGTAGGATTTTTTCAGTACAAAATTATGCACACAGGCATAAAGTGACCCATAAAAGCAAACAAAATGTACAAACAGCCCAGAAATATGACAGAACACAATTTACCAATCAGCGCCCAGGATATACCTTACCGCGGGATATACCCAACCGCAAAAGTTTGCCAGTCAGACGAAAGGCTTTTTCCGCAGTCCCGCACGCAACCAATAAGGTCCGAGGATCTGTCTCGTCATCTTCGCGTCTAGGAGAGTGATTGTCCTTTTGCATCGCCTTGAGTTCACTATGTTAACATCAGATCATCCTGCAGCCAAGCTTCTGACAACACTAAAAGCGGCCGAGAATTTGTTTCTATACAAAAAATGTTATTAGTGCTGAAAAATTTTTAAGTGGTTACACTTTTTTATTATTAAACACTTACTTAAGTTGATCACAAAAAAGACTAACTATAACAACAAGAATTCAACTCATTCAAATGTATTATTATGCTTGAAGTCCTTAATTGATATCCAAACAGGTAGTCCAAATATAATCGATGCTAGCATTTAAAAAGTTATTCTGTTTGCAATTATCTTCAAGAGTAATTTAATTTGATTGTAATTTTATCAACCTTATTTACCCCGAGATGGAGATTCTTTCAGCAACATATTTTACAGCTATAAAACTGCAAAATTGTTCCCGTATACAAAATGTATACAACATATTTTAAAGCTATAAAACTTCAAAATTGTTCCCGTATACAATCTCCACAATCAATTTAAGTGAAATAGAAACCTTTTTATTACCTACATATGTAGATTGAAATGGAGTCATACCGCGTAAATGCTACATTTTATTTAGTTCTGATTGCAGTGATTTGCTAAACAGATTGAATACCTCAACTGAGTCAACACGCATTTAAGAAAGAGATTTGTTTTTTTGCAAGACCATGTTCATAACTATCTTACCGCCAGCGGCCTCGCTCACGCAAATTTCGGGACAGTGATAATAATATTAAACAAAGTTTGTAATAAAAAATTGGTTGTCTGGAAAGTCTGTTTACGGACGATAGTTTAACGTGACAACGTCATAACAAAACACTGATGAAATGATTGATCCAGAAGAAAATGAAATCTCATATTCGGCCTGAGACTGAACCGTAATAGGTTTTTGCAACCAAACCATTTAGGCATTAAAAATATTATATTCTTTAGGAATAAATTATTTTTTAATTTTTCTATCTTTTGTATGATAAAATCTACCTCTGCATACTTTTATGAATAAAATTGAATAATATTTATTGAATTATCACCATTTTGTATGGATACAAAGAAGGAGTGAAATGAAATCTACAATTTAATTGATAAATTTACTTTTATTTGCATTTATTAATTCAAATATATTTATTACTTTTGTAGTGTCGCGCGCGCCGTATTTATTTTTACAAGTACAAAAATGAAGAAATCCTACCGGCCGTGATTCGATCCGTCAACTTTTGGAATGGTAGTCAGCGATGTTAATCGCACGGCCACGAGGCCATATTGGAAATAATTGTTTCAGATGTTATATATAATTATAAAAATTTTGTTTTGTGTTGTGGAAGTTTTAAAAACGTATGTAGTCCTCCATGTTTATTTCTTATAGTGGTAGGCGGGAAATTAATAACTGTACCGATTGTGCTGAAAATCTGTGGACGATCGTTAAATTACATAATATTAATAATTCAAACGACGAAAATATGATTGAAATTCAAATCGATGGTTGTTCCAATCGAGTGTAAGAGAGATGCCACGCATGCGTACAATGATCATAACAGGACACATCCGTAGTGGAACAATGTGCGTTACGGGACACTTTTTCGTGCGTGCAGCCGGCGTTCATCGGTTTATTAGACGATGTCACCTCAAAAATCCTTAATAAAAGCAATAGATGGAATAAAATGTCAATTCTATATAAAGTTTCGATCATACAAATCTATTAAGGGTTAGAATTTCTAAAAATATGTTTAATTAAATAGGTGCACTTTTAATGTAGATCGCTTGTGCCAACACGCCTACATTAACACAGACACACAGACAGGAATGTGATCTTCTCCTTAGCTACTTGTCACCGGCAAATAGGTTAAAAACCACACGAAACTAAAGTTAGCTGGATGGCTTAGGAGAAAACTGTTTTGGGAAATTATATTTTAGGATAAGTTAAATAACTGGTGAAAATAATAATACTAGACTGGGTAACAAAGCATCTTTCATCTTAGCTCTACGTATCGAACAACTTTGTAAAATACGAAAATTATTGCAATGGACAAGTTATTATTTTTATTTTATTTCGCTTATGATATGAATATGTTGACGAACTAAATTTTTTTAAGTAGGCCCTAAACGTTAAAAAGGTTCAAAACAAAAAATTTCTGATAAAACGTTTGTTATAATTACATTTTTACAAATGTATAAAATCTGAAGTATTTTGTTCAAAAAAAATTTAAACTTAATTCAAGACGATATATGTTTTTAATAGCTTTTTAGTAAAACGAGTAAGGTTAACCTTATTTCATGTTACTTAATATAACAAAATTAAAAATTTTAAAAATCAGAAACTTATTAGATAAATTTATTCAGTAATATTTGCTTGCATTTCGGAGGTGAATCGCATAATGTATGAAAACCATCACTGAATGTTAAGTGAAAAATTCCAGGAAAAGTTTTAATATTTTACAATTATTACCTGAGTATGTAATATTTACTTTTTTAATATCTCATTTGTAGGTGACTGAAGTCTAAAATTGGCTATTTTAAATCTAAATTAAATAGCTCTTAAATTCTTGATAATTCTTTATACAAAGTTTTCCCATTCTTCCTTTGCTTAATTTTAATGAAGAAATTAAAGATTATTTTAATTTTTTTTATTTCGACGAGTTTTTTTCTTAAGAACGCCAGAGAAAAGAAATTTTAATGAAGGAAATTCTTTTGCAAATTATTTGCGTTTTACCATAAGGCTTTTTTTTAAGGCATTTCCTGGAATTGATGGAATCTCTCAGCGTGAAGTGTTTGTCCTGGGCCACGTGTAAATGAATGCTTCTTCCGACCAAACTTCGCGAAAACTTCAGGATGATCTGCCGAACATAAAGGAATTCAGCACCATCTGACGGGAGTCACGCGAACCAACAAGAAGTAAATGAAAGCTCTCTGAACTTTCCTTGCTCGCCTCTCGTACATTTGCCGTCGTAAATATATACTTGCCTCTTTCACTAGCTTTCCAACAGCAGTAGCAGGCGTAACTTATGTTTTATATGACCACGTTGCTTCTGCTTCACTTGAAAATAACAATATTTTATATTTTTATTCAATATAGAAATATCATTAGACCCAATATTTAGTCTTAAAATAAAAATCCGGAAATGAAAAATTTATTCTATCGTTTAACAAAATAATTATGTTATAAAATCTTATACAATTATTATATTAGATGAGGAATTTATGAACATGGTAATGAGAAGTTGCTATATAAAATTTTATCATTATTCATACCCAATATTAGTTTCGGAGAAAATATTTCGTATCATAAAACCAATATTAGACTATCTTATTTTTACTCCCTTAGTCGTTGAATTTAAAAGTTAAAAAAATGAGAAGAACTTATTACTTTAACTTTATGCATGCTCCATTTTTCCCTTTCCCTTCAGTTTTTTTAGTATTTTAATACACCATTTACAACTCTCTACGGTTAGTATTTCAGGAAATGGTAAAAACCTTTTTGAGGTAAAAAGTATGTACATAGCATGAAATTATGAAGGAAAAAATGTTGGTAGCGGCCTTTTTTTTAGTAATAACTCAAATATATAGTTCTTCAAATTTTTGTCTTTTTGTGTGTTTATTACAATATCAATCGAAAGTTTTTAATGTATTTTGATTGTTTTTTATTATAAATATCTCTGGCTAACTTACATACTAAGCTATATAAAATTATAGAATTCCATTCTTAAAGGGGTGAAAAAAAGGGGTATTAATTTTTAATTTTAATAAATATATCTCTAAAACTAATCGAAAATTAGAAAAAAGGTACCAAAAATAAACATACGAATACTAACAAACACAATCTTACTATTTTACGAAATTCAACCCATAAGGGGTGAAAAAAGGTACTATTTACGTTTTAAAGAAATAATTATATCTCTGAATCTAATATAGTATAAGAAAATATATTGGGTTCCCCACTGAAAACCTAGGAAAAACCCAAGGCATGTACTTTTAAGCGTTAGCGCTAGTTAAAATTTTTTGGCTGATGTTAATAAAATTTTGTTCAAAGTTATATTGAGTCATTTTAGTTGCCTGTGAGAAATGTTGTACCTTTTCCTTCATTTAATTGCATTAAATTATTTTTAATTAGGATAATATAAAGCTTTTTAATCAAGAATCCAAGGGACAATCAAGTCTGTGATTCTAACCATGTACGAGGTGTGACCCAAAAAAAAAACTGAAATTTTTGTCATAAAAATTTTATTTCTTTCTTTTTCTACCAAGTTCTTTCAATCACCTTCAAAGTTCTCTCCATTAGATGCGATGCATTTGTCAAACCTTTTTTTTTTTTTTCCACTGTTTGAAGCACCTCTGAAACTCTTCAACTTTGATATCCTCCAACGCCCTTTGCGAAGCAGATTTTACCACCTCCACATCATCAAAACACGTCCCTTTTGGATTTTTCTTCATTCTCGGGAACAGGAAAAAAATCGCACGGGGCTAGGTCTGGCGAATACGGAGGGTGGGGAACGACAGACCACCCCTGAGAGACCAAATAGTGGTTCCCTCGTAAGGCCGTGTGCGGGGGCGTTCCAGGGGTTTCCTCCGCACATCCTCTAGGAAAGGTCTCAAAACCTCCAAATAGAAGAACTGGTTAACAGTCTGGCCAGGGGGAACAAATTTCCGGTGCACAATTCCATGAAAATAAAAAAAAGACAATGATCATTGTCTTAACGTTCGACCTCATTGTCTTGTTTTGTTTATTATTTTGTCTGGGGGAGTTGAGAGACTTCCACTGGCTTGAACGCTTTCTAGGTTCCTGGGTCATACCCGTAACACAAACTCTCATGACTTGTAATGACTTTGGTCAAAAAGTTTGTATCACTTTCAATCTCTTTTTTCAAGTCCTGGCTCAAATTCAATTTAATATTATTTTGATCCTGTTTGAGAAGGCGAGGAAAAAATTCAGCGGCAACGCGTCTCATTTCCAAATCCTCAGTCAAAATCCGTTGGTGCGAGCTCCAACTCACTCCTGTCTCATTTGAAATTTCGTCTATCGGGAAACAACGATCCTCGTTTATCAATTGGTTGATTATTTCAACGTTTTCATCGATTCGAGATGTTGAAGGGCGTCCAGAACGAGCATGATCTTTAAAACTTATTTCACCGCGTTTAAAGCGCCCGGAATAACTGAATTTCCATAATTTATGTCTGCGATATCTGGGAATTCTCGAAGTTTTAAAGTTAATTGTAACAAATTTTCACTTCCAGCTAGTGCAGGGTTCTGTAATTTTGTTCTTTTGGAGGCACATGTAGTTACACGACGGCTCATAGAAATGTGAAACAGATGAAATTGTGCTGAATCGTTTGATACCTATCACACATGTCTGGAAGTCCCAAACGTATCAAAGGAAAAAAAAAGTCCAATTTCGAGTTTTTCTGACTTTTTGGCTCAAACATTCACAGAAAAAGACAAGCTGAAGAGTGTTGCCGAAGCGATGACTGCGGCAGGCATGTGAACTACGTCGCCCCACTCGCCACTCGCAATATTCAGCAGGGGGTGGGGGACCCGGGGCTTATATCCTCCATATCTCATTACTGTCGCGTTGAGGAAGGGTTTCACCAAATACTGCAGTAGAACTACGGGGTATGGATTCTTACCCGGGCTTTTATGCTTTGTGTTGTCCCAGTACCGTTCCCTGAATAGCTTTCCTGTATTAACGCCGCACATAATAAGCATGTACAACAAGATAAAATCATTTTGTCAAATATTCGAATATATTTTCCATTATATAAAAAAGTCATGCTTGAATGAAACTTCAATTAAATATCAAATTACGTGTCCATTATCGTAAAAAAAACACTCAGCATTATTTCGAAAAAAATAAAAATATTTCATATATACAAAAAAATAACCATAGTCATGTGTTGTGCAAATTTACAATATATTTCGTGGTAACTGTTTCCAAAGGTATATTTTTTTCCGTGTAATCAGTAGTGATTACAATAAATGAAAGGATGAACTTGTCGTGTGATACGCATCGCGAGGTGAGGTTCAGAAGAGTTTCTCGGACTCCCGGTGTGGCGAGACCCCCGCGGGTGTCAGTCACCGGGTGGTGTCGCGGCTAGGTCCCCAGAGGCGACAATCTCCCGCCGGCAGCCGCGCGGAAGTCTTGAGAGTCGATCTAATTCACTCCCTCTCACCCACTCCCGAATCTTCCGGTTCGCCTCCCAGATGCGACCCTTGTTCGACCGCTGCTTCCCCCTGATCGAGGTGGTCTCACAGCCCCCTCCCCCTCCCTTCTGGCCCCGACCCCGGCCGCGCGACACAGACAAGTCCTCTGGGCTCATCAAATTTCAATCGGAATGGAATCAGATCTCGCCCCCTCCTCAAAGCACCTCTTGCTCCCGTCCTCATCCGTCATCTGAGATGCGTGCTGCCGAAAGCAGGCGAGAGGTTTGCTCAATAAAGCTCCGATGCCGTCTCCCGTCGCCGCAGATTAATGTGTTTTTTTTTTTCCCCGACGTCGCCGAGGAAGAGGAGCAGATCGCCTCGCCTCCACTCCCGGCATCAGCTCCCGCGATTACTTCTTGGAGGTTCCCCACTTGCGCTAAGCCGGGCAGCCGCAGCTGCTTCATTCGCAGTGCACGCTGAGCGAGATGTGATTTTAAATTAATAGAAGAAGTGAAATAAACCAGTTCATACATTTGCCATGGAAAAAAAATTGGTTGTCCGTAAAGTCGGTTTACGGACGATAGTTTTACCGTGACAACGTCATAACAAAACATTGATGAAATGATTGCATACTTTTATGAATAAAATTGAATCAATTTTATTGAATTATCACTATTTTGTATGGATGCAAAGAAGGAGTGAAATGAAATCTACAATTTAATTGATAAATTTACTTTTATTTGAACTCCTTAATTCAAATATGTTTATTACTTTAACGAAGAGATTATTTTATCTATAACATTTATACATGTTTGCTATTTAACTTCTTCCAATCAGTGTTATTCTGTTAAGGATAGGACGATGATAGGAAAAGTAGGAAACGAATGGGAGTGTTTCAAGTTTAATTTGCCTCGATAAATTCAAATCGATGGTTGTTCCAATCGTGTGGAAGAGAGATAGATGCGGCGCAAGCGTACAATGAGCTTAACGGGACACAGCGCAACGGGACAATGTGCGTAGCGGGACACTACCTCGTGCGTGCAGCCGGCGTTCATCGATTTATTAGACGTTGTCACGTCAAAAATTTAAGAATGCAGAATAATAAACCGTGGAAAACGCAGCGAACAGATGGGTCCAGCGATGAAACTTAACAGGTATCGTGGACAACACAACGATGCCAGCACAGACGAACACAAGTAGGTTTCCTATGACAAAAACAGTTTCGACGGAATTCTCGTGCTGTCTGATATTAAAAGTTTCACTGTGTTTCTTTGTGTTGTCGCTGTGCAGTCCATAATACCAGTTTAGTTTCATCTTTGGGTCCATCTGTTCACTGTGTTTTACAGAGTTTCTTAATTCGCATTATTGGAAATTTCACATGGCATACAATGCAAAAATTACAAACTTTACTTTACTTCAACATCATATTGTGTTTATGTTCACATAAATCCACTTAAAGAACCTCGACTTAGTAAAGTCGGTATTCATAATCCACAAGACTCGAATAGTAATTTGTGTTTTGAATTAATTGTATCTTAACTATCGCCATGTGGCGTTTGTGAATAAAAGTATGTTCTCAGAATCTCTTGTGTTGTGGCTCATGAGCGCACTTGCATTTTTATCGTCCTTAAATCTTAGACTTGTACCTTTGTTCAAATAACCAAGATCTTCAGTAAAATAACTTGACTCTCAAATATTTCCAGCAATAAAGTGAATTTTATTTGTAACTTGTTGTGGTTTTTTTCTGATGGAAGAGAAGGGCTCTATAATATTTTTTTTCTAACAAGCTACGAAAACCCGTAATCTATTTGCGTACAAACGTATGTGATGATACTGCAGCGCGCAATTAGCTAATTAGCAATTACTACGTTTGTTATTATGTGCGAACGATGCACCAATGTAATATGTTTGGTTAATTGTATTTCTGTGCATTGCATAGCATATTTTCAGACAGATAATTGTCTGTATAATCCTATATATTTGTTGTATTCACAGAATTTTACTCAAATATTAATTAAAATCCTACGTGCAGCTTTTTATAAGCGTGTTTGAGTAACAGACACAAATATTAAACTATGGAAATAAATGGTTTCATAAGCAATTTATACTATCTTGTTTTAAGTTTTATTCAAAGGAATAAATTTTATATTTAGTATACTTAAAGAATAAATTTCAAAAACTTAAAGGTTTAGTTACAGGATATCCATAAATGAATGTTCCAGTTATAAAGTATAATAGTATCAACTGTAAGCGTTGTGATAAGTTGGTTCAAGGTCACAATTAAAGAGTAACTCAGTTTTAGATAAGCGCATGCATTGTTGTTTTTTCTCTTGCAGCGCCACCTACGCAAATTGAAGAATCCTGAGCTAAAGCGTTTGATGTTCTGCAATATGCTAAGAGTGAATGTGTAATTTCAGTTCAAAGTGCGTTTTATTTAGGGATTAATTGTGATCCCTCACGTGGCAAAAACATCCGCTGGTGTTATAGGCAATTCTGAACGACCGGATGTGTGTGTAAAGGGGAAATCTGGCCTCCACATTCACCAGACATAACGCCGTGTGATTTTTTTTTTATTTGGGGCTTTATAAAAGATCGTGTCTACTTTCCGCTGCTACCTAATCATTTGCCAGAGTTGAGACACAGAATTGTCAACAAAAGTGTGGAAATAATTTGACTTAAGGTTGGATGTGTGCCGTATAACTAAAGGTGAGCCTATTAAACATTTTTTTGAGTAATACTAGGTTATTTACCTTGAATTTGATGTATAATTTATTGTAAATAGTCTAAATTAAAGTGTTATTAATATACCATTGAAACTGGGACATTATTTTATGGGCATTCTGTATATGAAATAAATAAAACATGATGTGGACAGCTGGAAATAAATAACAAAAAAAAACTTTACATGAAATGAAAACGGAAAGATGTAAATGGAAACCCATTTCTTCGCTGCTAACGTTGCACCTCGTAAGGAATACTGAAATATTCAAAAACCCCGGGGTCCTGCCCTGACAGGTGTTTGTACTCCTCTGTTCCGGCCATACTGGGGGGGGGGGGTGAAAAACAGTTCTCCTCGTACTCATTTCACAGTGTGACAACATGTCTCGTTGGCGCTCGCTTGTTGTTTCCATCTCAATGGCCGCTGACGCAACTCCGTCTTCTCGCAAACCGCCTTATGGTTAGTTACTCTGTCACTCCCGTGCCATTTATCCTGCGAAACAATGTTATACATTTTTACCATTTATTCACTTATAACGCTAGTTACGAATCATCCAGTTATCTTAGTAAACTTGCACATATATTCGTTGATTTACGATAACCGTAAAAAAAATTCGTTATATTACACATATACAAATGTCTTGTTATCTCGAAAAACTACTACTGTTGGTGTAATTGTACACAAATGTATCTAGAAACCCAAACTGTGCTACAATTTCGGTAAAAAAAAAACACTAATGTTCTTTTTTTATTACAGTAACTAACGTGTTTAATAAACCGTTTGGGAATTTATATCAAATTACAAATAACGTGCAACGAAGCGTCAGGTTTTTTGGTCAAGACAGTACTTGTAGAATCACAACGCCTCGTTGTAAAAGTGCAAATAATTTGTCAAAGAAATTTTTTCTGCTACGAAGGAACTGCAAATAAATATAATGTATTTTTGCAATTTACACAGTAAGAACCCAAAATAAGTTTCGATGGCCTTCAGGATGGACTGCACATACCCCTGTACACTCGGGAAAATAACGCCAGTTCCTTTGCTGCCGACTTGTAAGTCGTCTCAGCTGGTTTGTCTGTGATTCAATCCTTCTTTGGTTGAGGGTTTACAACTGGTTGAGATTCGTCCAGATGACCAGTAAGCCAATAGCATAATTATCTAAGAGGTATATGTGTTTGAATTCTATCCTATCACCGAATGAATCCGCGAATTTTGCAGGTCTCTACTTATTAGTGTGCACGATGGTTAAGACGCTAGACTCAGTGCCACAGGTTGTTAGTTTGATAATCCGCTAATCCACACAGGTTGTTATAAGTGTTTACTTATACAAATAAAGGTGTTAGAACTAAAACCGCGCCGAAGTACACGTTTATCGATAATAAGGTTATGAACGAGAGAGCCCAGACCATGGTGCCAGGTTCGGAGCTGGCTGGCGGCCCTGCACGGCCACTGACGTCACGCGCCGTGCCACGTGCCGTCCACTGACGTAAGGCATGCCACGCGTGCCTGGCTGGATTACAAGGGTCCTCGCTACCCCCTCCCCCCTCCGCACCCGCCGCATCGTCCTTCCTCGACGCTGTTATCCATCGCTGAGCAGCTTTGTGAATTCCGCAGGCCACCGCGTGGAGTGGCGCGAATAAACACCGCCTTTCTAGATGTTTCGGGCGTCGGGTCGGCCCGGGATGACGCGACTGGTCACGGCCGCTCTCGTATGTTCGAGGACACCTCAAGTACTTTAGCAGCGACGCCGGTCTCCGCGGGAGTTCCGAGCGAGTTCCGAGAGTTCGGAGAGTTTTGGAGAGTTCCGCGAGTGAGGGGAAGTGCGACATCGGCGAAGAGGGTGAGAGACACGATTAAGAGTGGTGCGACGCGGAGTGACGGGATCGAGAGAGTGCAACCGAGTGGCGCGAGACTGTGTGTGTGGACAGGCGCGGGGTGAGGGGCGAACCACTGAGCCTAGCTCCAGTGAGGAGCACGAACTGTGGAACTTGACAGACATCAAGTGACTTGCGAATAAACATTTTAAAGTGCCAGTGATTGTTGGTCGGAAATGTTTAAGTACAATTATGTATTAGTAATGAAAATATTAGTACCTAATTAAAAAACTGTAATAAAACATAATTGGACTATCCCTTACGAACCCAATTCTTCCAACATAGGTTGTAACAATACTAAAAGCTACAAGCAAATAAATATTTTTTGGAAGTAGACCAAATTAAAGTGTTCATTGCCAATGTAAATTTACTTAACGATAAAGTAAAATTAACTCACAATTGTGGTAAATATACACATGCATACAAATGTAAATATATGCATTATAAAGTTAAACAATTACCACTATCTATGCCATATTTACCTATCCACTTCAATTGTACAGGGTGTCCATAAAAGTATATCCTAGTTTACATGATTTAATATAACAGTTTAATTTTAGACTATTTACGGCAAATCATACGTCAAATTGAAGGTATGTTGACCTATATATTCTTGCATATGTTCCAAAGGCGCACCTTTAGTTATACGGCACACATCCAACTTAATTCCAATCCTTCCCGCATTTTGGATAAACAAGTATGGAGTATTGGAAGCAATTGCCTCTTCAAATCTGTGTCCCCCTCTGGCCAATCATTAGGTAGCGGCGGAACGTAGACCCAAGGAAAAATTGCTTGGAGTTATGACAGGTGAACGTGGAAGCCATTACGAACAATGCAACAGTCATCTGGCTTTAAAGCATTTTGTAACTGTAACCGGTATGAACTTAAATTACAGATTCGCTATTAGCAAATTGCAGAACACAAAACGCTCTGCGCCAAGGAGTCGCCATTTTGCGTAGGTAGCGCTCTAAGCGGGAAAACAACAAAGCAGTATTTGCGCATGCACTTATTCAAAACTGTTTAAGTTTCTCTTTGATTGCGACCTTGAACCAAAACTCTACAACTCTTACAGTTGATACCTACTACCTATTTGGCTTACCTAGGAAACCTAGGACACCTAGGAAAATGATCAAGCTGATGTTGAATTTATTTTGTATAATATACATACAAAAATGGTAACTTTTCTACTCCATTTCCTGAAATCCCACATTTTTGGGGGTGAAAATATAGTTTGCTTTTATTTCTCTCAAACAAATTATCATTATATCTCCGAAGCTTATAAAGCGAGAGATAAGAAACTAACGAAAAATAACATAGCTAAAGGGTAACGGATTGTGATTTTATTTTTTAATTTTTCGAAATTCAACCACGAAGGTCGTGAAAATGAAGTAATGTTTGTTTTATATCTCTTATTTCATATCTAAGGGAGTAAAAAAGGTTAGTTTTATAATAAACTCTCATATTTACGAATCAAATTTGCTGATATTAAAATTTTTGGTATTAATAATAAAAAATAAATCATTAAACTTCTTTTCAGAGTTTTCCAAACTTACATCCCTACAAATCTACTGAAAGAAAAGGTAAGAAAAAAAGCACGAAATAAATGTACAAGGAATTACTACTTTATTTTTCGAAATCGGACGTATTGGATGGTGAAATGAGGTAAGACGTGTCTATAAAAAAATCATATTTATTAAGCTAATCAAACCGTGTGTAAGGTATTGAATATACTTCTATATTTGAAGTGTTGGATGTTTGTAACTCAATTTCGTCTTTACTATAGAACCAATTTCGATGAATTAGCGGAATAGTTGAACCTACATATTCGATTGAAACACAGGGCGCTTTTCATTCAATAAAAAAGTAGTTCCTTGTAAATAGCCCTTAAATAAAAATAACTTAGAACAACGCGGGCTGCAATATCAAGCGTGTGAGAAGCGAGTATTAATTTAATATTGCATATGTAGGTATGCGTATGGGAGAGTTCAATTTTGCTTATGATAAAAGTTTCAATAAACATTTCGTTTTTTTGTTGTTTTTTTAAATAACCATTAATTTTTTGGCTTACCACTGTACTGCAAGTTTCATTTCCACATCAGCGACGTAGATAGTAAACCTAGCGAAGCGCATCATACATTTACTACTTTCCGAGTTCGAAAGCAATTCGCGTCGGCTTGACGCTTGCGATATTCATTTTCATCTGGTATCCGGTTGACGTCTTGTCACTCGCCGTAACGTTCGAAGCGAGAGATGCGAAAATTTCAGTTGCCGTTCCTGCTCCGGGATTGACGCGAGCCAATGGGAGTTCGAGACGGGAGATGCCAGCGCTAGACGGCAGTCAAGCCAGCGCTAGACGGCAGTCAAGCCAGCGCTAGACGGCAGTCAAGCCCGTCTGTCGGAAGGTAATCTCGACGCAGCGCGGCCGTTCCTCCTCTGCCGATGAAGACGTGGCTGAATGAATATTTTACAACCGTCTTGGACTTCGTCCCGTATTTCCCTCTTCAAGAGTGCCTGGATTGCTGATTTTTTTTGACGTGACAACGTCTAATAAATCGATGAATACCGGCTGCACGCACGAAAAAGTGCCCCGTTACGCACATTGTCCCGTTACGCTGTGTCCCGTTACGCTCATTGTACGCTTGCGCCGCATCTATCTCTCTTCCAGTCGATTGGAACAACCATCGATTTGACTTTTTCGAAGCACATTAAACTTGAAACACTCCCATTCGTTTCCTACTTTTCCTATCATCGTCCTATCCTTAACAGAATTACACAGATTGGAAGAAGTTAAATAGCAAACATGTATAAAAGTTATAGTTAAAATAATCTCTTCGTTAAAGTAATAAACATATTTGAATTAATGAGTGCAAATAAAAGTAAATTTATCAATTAAATTGTAGATTTCATTTCACTCCTTCTTTGTATCCATACAAAATAGTGATAATTCAATAAAAAATGATTCAATTTTATTCATAAAACTATGCAATAATTTCATCAATGTTTTGTTATGACGTTGTCACGTTAAACTATCGTCCGTAAACCGACTTTACAGACAACCAAATTTTTTTTCCTTAAAAAATCGTTTGGCGAACATTAATTATTATTTTTAAGACTAACCAAATACAGTATGTCCATAAAAGAATATCCTAGTTATAAATTTTATTAATATCAACTGTGAGCACCATAGGGTGTTGGTTCAAGGTCACAATTAAAATGTAACTCAAGCAGTTTTTAGATAAGCGCATGCGCTGCTTTGATATTTTTTTTTCGCAAAAGTGCGACTCCTGACATAAAAAAGTTTTGTGTTCTGAAGTGTGCGAAGAGTGAATATGTAATTTCAGTTCAACATGCGTTTCGTTTAAATTTTATTTGTGGTACACTACGTAGCAAAAACATCCGCCGAGGTATAGGCAGTTCGAAAAGACCGGATGTGTTCGTAAAGACCGGATGTGTTCGTAAAGAGAAAAGCTGGCCTCCACGACACAGCAGACTGGAGATTCTCATTTCATAAATAACAGATTGTATATGAGGTTAAGTCATAGGAACTTAAAAAAAAGGCCACTGACATGTTCTTGTCTTAACTGAATAATCTGTGGCCTTGCAACAATTCTAATTGTAGAGATTCCAACATTTGTAAAATATGTTTTTAGTGTTTTTTGCAGAATCTTCGCGATTGAACGCTTAAAATAGTTTTTATATCAAATTGTTCATTTTTTGAGCCTGTAACCTCATTAATATATCACTGACGTTTCGGTCGACATTGCAGTCGCCATCATCAGGGTAGCGTTACCTACTGATCTCTAGTCTCTCCTAGATTCTTGTCTGTCGGTAGGGTATTTGTACGAGTAGGTAACTCTACTCTGATGATGGCGTATGCAACGTCGCCCGAAACGTCGGTGATATATTCGCCTTGGACGCGGCTACAACCCAGAAGCTAAGCTACTTCAGACAATGGCCGCGAAATCCTGCGATATTTATTAGAACTATAATATCAAATTTTACTCTAATATCTGGCAATAAGATCAATTAATATCTGGTTTTTCTTATACTTCTAATATTTAAATACAGGACATTGAAAACGTTATTTTTAAATGTTCTATCAAATTCGGAACAATCAAGACAGTCGCACGTGACAATGTCTCCATGAAATGATTGTGAAAAATTCACTCATATGAAAAACATCAAACTTACACCGAATTTACAAGATCTGACGGACGTCTGATTCTTGTGGCTGGTTTCTCCTCCTTTCTTCTTGCGTATATTTGCGCATCGCGTACCCACGCAAATTTTAAATTGTAATTTTTGTGCTTCCTTTAGAAGATAAATTATTGTAGTTTGTGAGATGTCCGTTTATAAAAATCATATTTGCATGAAATATTGTATCAACTTCTGAGGCAAATAGTGTTATGTTTTCTTTAAATTTCTGTCACCACTGGTAGCTTTTCTGTCGGAACAGCCGTTGGGCAAGTATCGGCCTAGGCTGGTATCTTCGGCTGCTGTGTAGTCTGCAAGCAACTTGGACATCCTTATCGCCCACGAGACTACGTCAACAGTCGTAGCGATTACTCTTACTACTGCCTCTTGTCTCAGTCATTCTAACCATTTCAATTTTCAATTATCGGCTGTACGTTCAAGTTCGTTTACTCTTTCTTCTAGCTTATTGACCGGCCCTTTTTTTTAATTCTTTTCTTGAATAATTTTTGTGGTCACACGAAACTCCTCAAATTGTTCGAAAATAAATATAATACTGTTTTCCAAGGATTACATTTCTTGAACAACTCTTTGGAGAGCCAGGAACTGGTAATGCATTTATGGCCCTTGTTCCATTAGAAGTTTCACATAGACAAACCATTCCTTGCTGCTTACCTTAAGAGCTTTGCAATTTTCTCAATTTCCATGTGTCTTTTTTTTATCCAAGTTTTCGAAGGTATTCTGCAGTTTTCAAATATGTGCACTGAACGTGCAAATAATTTTCACGAATTCCAAAGCATTCAATAACGATATCTTTCACATTTTCCGCCTCCAGACACGTTAGACATTTAACACACTCTTCTTGCATTATTAATCAACTATTTATTTGATGGAAATACACGAACACAAAATGTATAAATACTATTTTTAACACTTATACTAGGCGCAACACTTCGCGTTTGAACGGACCAACCGCCAACACGTCTGCGCTCGACTGCGGTCTGTACTGAACTATGACTAAGTTTTCAGTGGGTACAGTGTAATGGAAAAAAATGTCACAACACAAATCAAGGATAACGGATACGACATCGGTCATGGCCAGAACCATCTCGGGATATGACTGTAGTGATAAAAGCCAAAGGCGTAGTCAGGAAGGGAGGGGTGAGGAAAGGGCTACGAACCCCCCCCCCCCCTATTTTTTCTAAAGAAACTCATCGACCAGCTTTAAAAAGAAAAACAAAATGTATGGCTAAATTAATGGCCACAGAATACGCAAAATTATCGAGTAAATAGCCTTCTCTTTGAACGCGCGTGTATTATGACACAATCATAAGCAGTAAGTAGTACCTACATAGTGTAAGGATCTACCGTTTATAAAAGTTTCGTTTCATTTTAAAAAAATTTACGTTTTGAAAAGAAAAAAAGTCATCAGATAGCCACAAAAATGCGTATTCTGTGGGAGGAACAATAGGCGAGGGGGGGAGGGGAATTACCTATTTCGTATCACTCACCTCAGACCCAACAAAAACAGGCCTATCAGAAATGTGTTCTTGTTGTATCTTCATAAGCCCCGTTCCCCTTCCCGTAGTTCTCTCCCGCAAGTCCTGGCCACGCCCCGTGATCGAAGCAAATCACGAGGAACCTCCGCCTCGCTGGTCGCCCCGGGATTCGAACCCGCGGCGGGGCGGGCTCAGGTGGCTGTAAGGGTCTCTCCGGCGCCCTGCCAGCCGGGGAACTTGGTGACTAACGAGTGTTGGGAATTACGCCTCTTCAAACACCGCGGCGCTTCTCGCGTAAGCTCGGGCGCTTCCCCCCACCCCCCTTCAAGGGGAGGGTCGCTGCGTCGTGACTGAGCACGAGCAAAGTTCGGAGCGAGACCTTCTTCACTGCGCTCCGTCGATCGCACGGCATAACCTCGGCTTCATTAACTTCAGACTGGCTCACGAAGGCAAGTGCCTGTGTAAGCATGGGCTAATTAAACACACACACACGTGTATATGTACTCAAGTCGAAAAATTACGGCTACTGTTTTATTTTCGGGACAAAAAGGGTGTCATTTTAGGTTTGATTTAACGAAACGTGAGTCAATAATTTCAGAAATAATTACAAAATTATAGGCGGCGAACCTCTATGCATATGTGTTAAAGTAAATGGTGGGGCGTTGCATGGCGATTATGTGAAAACGTGAAGTAGATATATATAGTGAACTGAAAATTTCAGTAAAAAACTTTTTTCTTGCTAGTTTATTTCTTTCGATGGCCAAACGGGGCTTAAGCTACGAATATCCATCGTGTGTAGATGTGTGTGTGTATATATATCTTAATTCAAGCCTATAGCTATATATAATCTGATTCTTGGAAACGGCTCCAAACGATTTTCATGACATTTAGAATGCAGGGGGTTTCGGGGGTGATAAATCGCTCTAGCTTGGATTCATTTTTAGAAAATATCGTTTTATCCGTGTTTTCAATAATCAACTTTATCGATAATCAAATTAAACATAATGACTATTCCTGACATCTATTGGCGAGTAATAATACCGTTTTTTTAAATTGGGAGCAACTAACTTCTTTAGGCCTAATATCTTTGAACGAGCAATTCTTGTATATAGGTATAATCTGAATCTCGGAAACGGCTCCAACGATTTTTATGAAATTTTGTATGCAGGGGGTTTCGGGGGCGATAAATCGGTCTAGCTAGGATTCATTTTTAGAAAATTTCGTTTTATCTGTGTTTTCAATAATAAACTTTATCGATAATCAACTTAGACATAAATGACTCTTCCTGACATGTATTGGCGAGTAATAATACCATTTTATTTTTAATTGGGAGCAACTAACTGCTTAAACGACACAACAACACTAAAGCTACTCCAGTAGATGGCGTTTTTAAGTAACACTATGCCAATGAGTGTTTGGTTTGAGGTTATACCAAGAAAATCATTTGTTTACTTATATCATTTGTGTCTTTTTACTCATGTGTTCATTTAAAAATGCCTAAATGATCTTTGAAAAAAACGCTTATTATTATATCGGTAAGATCGAAAAATATTTTTCATATTTCATCATTTCATCAGTATGTAATTAGTATTTAAATATAATTTCCGAAAAACACAATATACAAAAAAAAGAAAATACCGAGCAAAGCTCTGTCATCCAGGTAGCCTACTATATAATACTAGCTGAGTCGTTGGAATATTTCGCACTGTATCGTGAACAAACACAGAAAAGTTATATAATAATGTGAAAATAAGTAAATGCAAATATTTATTAATGAAAAATATATTATTTGGAAGAAAAGTAATAAAATATCAGTCTTATTGTAAAAAATCATTATCTATGTTCACAATATGTTTAATTGTAAAGCATTTAAAAAGTAGACATTTAAAATATTGATACTGCCTTTGAAAAAAGAGGTGATTTTTTTATAAATTTTTCAATTCACAAAACTTCTTTGGAAACAGTGTTAGCAGTTATATTGTGATAATCGTTGACTTTTCGACCGTATGTATCTTGAATGCAAACACAAATATCATTGAATTTACGACCTCGTGAAAAAACCACGTATAATTTTCCATGCGAAAAAACCGGTTCTGGTAAATACCATGATTTATAACGCTTTGCATTGATTTAATGGTGATTGTTTTGCGTGATGGATTACACTTTCATATAGAATTAAAAACATCTAACAGCTGCCATGTTAGTTAAACAGATTGTTATGGCACCTCCTACATTTCAGTCGAATATATTTTCGTTAGGAATGCCATCAACAGACCAGGAACTGAAAATTTTCGTAGGTTCAACGACATATTGTAGGTTGGACTCCACAGTTCTGTCAACAGTCGGGAAATGTCACTCGAAAGACGTCTCATCCTGGTTGCCCGCGATTCAATACTTTTTTCGTTACGGGTCTCTCATTACTCAGACCACTCCGCGTAAACTGGGAGTCAGGCTGGCTTGCACAGTCGTGACTTGAGGCAAAGTAAAGTATTTCTCCATTTGATAAACCTGGAACGTTTTTGCTTGGATTTTACTTACCTGACTCTGCAAACGGCCCTAATTCTTTGAGCCCTGTGATTTCGCGGTATAGTTTTCACTATCATATTCATACTCTGCGAATGGTAAACCGTTCATTGGCTATCGTTTGTGTTGACTCGAGCCGCAATTCTTCGCACACCCAAGAGATGTACATAATGTGTCTTTAGCTAGAGATTCACTATAGGTCCCCGCCTACCTGGGAACAAACATGGCGTTCAGTGCTTTTGAAGAAATCTTGCGATTTGTAAACTGCTCATGATATCGAAGTGATGTCCGTTTACGAAAAGTATTTAAGAATGCGCTGAGTATCTCCGTGTGCTCCTGATTATTCTTGCCAATATTATGATGGTTTTCTCCGTGTGCTCCTGATTATTCTTGTCAATATTTTGATGGTTTTTCCCGTGTTCTTGCAATCATTCCTGTGGTTTCTTGAAATGTTTCTGACTATTCTGAGAAACCGCTCTCTGCATGGATTTTTTTTTTTGTCTAATGAGACATGTCATTTTATTTGGAGTTACATTTAATTCGATAATTTCTGCTACTAAATCAAAACTTGCAATATTTTTATCAGGTGGAATTAAAAAATATCATTACTCAGTCAAATTAATATTACGCCATGAGACATCTGTGGAGCACCAACATGCAAGACGAACTTCCTTTTCCTTGGAGTCTAGCGAATCCATCCTTCTTTTGCGATCGTTAGTGAGCATCCCGCATCCCGCATAAAAGAACTAAATATTATTTACCTGCAAGCAACATGTGGCGACATCTGTTGTTGAAAAGCAGACTACATGCATAAAGTACATTTGCATGAGATATATTAATTCTCGCTGATGAAATATGAAAAAATTTATATTTAAGTATTGGATCTAATTTAAAACACTCAATTGGTATCTGGCATTAGTCTCAGTAACTAATATGAATTCCGATTTGGGATCTGACGCTGTATCGAAAGAACATAGGTGTAAGTTTTGCAGTAAAGAGTTTATCTTGAGAAAGAATAAAAGACAACACGAGAAGAATGACTGTGTTAAAAATCCACTGCACAATATGATAAGTTGTGTTCGATGTAGCAAGTCGTTTACGCGGAGAGAGAGCCTAAAAAGACATGGCAGAACTTGTAGCGCCAAGCCTGCGTACAAGCTAGAGGACAACGATGAATCTACTAGCCTAAGGAAGAGTGATCTGCATTACGACAATAATTTTCTTGGCTCTTCCGATCTCGACAAAGAACTCAAATTGAAGGAGGTTGATGATTTACGGAAGAATGAAGACAATGGAAGAATCCTTAACGAAAAAAGTGAGAATATATTCCAGCCGAATTCAAGTAGATCTTTCCTACTTTGTAAAAATGATGGACTCCTAAGAAGGAAGCACGAAGACGATGCAGACACTTCAACATCATACACATCGAATTATTACGGTAAATTGGGTGAAGACGATTTCTTCCACGGTGATTGTTACAGTGACTCTGAGGCTGTTGACAAAGACATAGACTATGATGAAGCACCTAAAGCTGCCAAGATCGAAGAATGTGACGGTGTCCTGAGAACGAAACGATGGAAACGACGTGATATATTAAATAAATCTAATCAAGCTTGTGATGATCACCGTCTCAAACATGAAAGTTACCCTGAGGTTGGTGTTAAAACGGGAGACACCAGAGATCATAATATTTATTATAAAGGTGCAAGGAAGATGGTGGTACAAGAGAATGATTACACATCATGGAAAGATCCAAACATATTGGTTGACCGGCTAAGACTTCTACATGGTTCGCTTTGTGCAGGAAACTATTCGTGCATCAAAGAAATATCCTTCATACTCAAGGAACCGAGGAATGCTGGCTACATACAATAATGGCTTGTTTTACTTGCATTTGTATAATGTAAAGCAAGATAATAATTAATTTAAAATAGAAGAATTTAATGTTTTTATTTCGTGTATTCTGATTTCTAACTAAACTTAGATCTCGTAACTTGTGCTTCCTTTCTGCCTTTTTTTTTTTTTTGTTGATGGAGCTTCCAAATGTGCTGCCTTTTCGATGATGGTGCTTCCAAATGTGCTGCCTTTTCGATGATGGTGCTTCCAAATGTGCTGCCTTTTCGATGATGGTGCTTCCAAATGTGCTGCCTTTTCGTTGTCGGTGCTTCCAAATGTGCTGCATTTCGTTGTCGGTGCTTCCAAATGTGCTGCCTTTTCGTTGCCGGTGCTTCCAAATGTGCTGCCTTTTCGTAGTCGGTGCTTCCAAATGTGCTGCCTTTTCGTTGTCGGTGCTTCCAAATGTGCTGCCATTTCGTTGTCGGTGCTTCCAAATGTGCTGCCTTTTCGTTGTCGGTGCTTCCAAATATGCTGCCTTTTCGTAGTCGGTGCTTCCAAATGTGCTGCCTTTTCGTTGTCGGTGCTGACAAATGTGCTGCCTTTTCGTAGTCGGTGCTTCCAAATGTGCTGCCTTTTCATTGTCGGTGCTGCCAAATGTGCTGCCTTTTCGTTGTCGGTGCTTCCAAATGTGCTGCCTTTTCGTAGTCGGTGAATCCAAATGTGCTGCCTTTTCGATGACGGTGCTTCCAAATGTGCTGCCTTTTCGTAGTCGGAGCTTACAAATGTGCTGCCATTTCGATGGCGGTGCTTCCAAATGTGCTGCCATTTCGTTGTCGGTGCTTCCAAATGTCCTGCCTTTTCGTTGACGGTGCTTCCAAATGTGCTGCCTTTTTGTAGTCGGTGCTTCCAAATGTGCTGCCTTTTCGATGACGGTTCTTTCAAATGTGCTGCATTTTCGTAGTCAGCGCTTCCAAATGTGCTGCCATTTCGATGGCGGTGCTTCCAAATGTGCTGCCATTTCGTTGTCGGTGCTTCCAAATGTCCTGCCTTTTCATTGTCGGTACTTCCAAATGTGCTGCCTTTTCGTAGTCGGTGCTTCCGAATGTGCTGCCTTTTCGATGGCGGTGCTATCTTTTCGTTGTCGGTGCTTCCAAATGTGCTGCCTTTTCGTTGACGGTGCTACCTTTTGTTTTTCCTATTTTGATGGTGCTTCCAAATGTGCTTCCTTTTTTGTTGATCGTGCTTCTATTTTTTTAATGTTGTTTTGACTCTAGTATTTTTTAGTAAATTGTTCTTGATTTGACTAACGTATTATTCAAACCGGTTAATGTATATAAACGAGTCCTAGACAGCAGGACGCTCAGTTTATTACTGCCGTCGACGGTGTACGGATCACCTAGTTTGTTTCTTCTGGTGCATAAGTCGTGTAATTGTCTGTTCTTGAGACTTCGATGGCATCTTTACCGACATTAACGTCGTACTCGATGGAGGATGTACCATCGACTACGGGAACCATGACGTCGGCGCCGACGATGTTGGAGCAGATCCCGTTGGCAACGCCTCTGACAACACTGGAGGAGACTTCGATATGTGCTGTTCCACCATCAGCTGAAGTTTCGTCAGCATTGAATACTTCAATTAATGAAGAGCGTACTTCGCATCAGTGCAAATACTGTGGTGCATCATTAACTATCACCTCAAATGCTCGCAGACCTGAAAGAAGCGGTTTTTCTAATAATGTTCAAAGAATACAATTTCAGTGCAATAAGTGCAATAAACTAATTTCACGTCTCGATAGCTTACATCGTCATTATAAAAAATGCTCCGAGACGTATAATGAACATGGTTATTGATTTGACTCGTGTGTTGTACCGGCTAATGAGACTATATATGTGCTATGAACTTCAGTCCGTCTCTGGCTGTGGTGATGAACGGATCGGATAGACATTTAAAGTCATGTAAAAGGCTTAGTCCGTACAATAAGAAGACTGTTTGAATCGAGGAATCTAAAAGGCTTTGGTTATTTGTCAGTTTTTTTTTGTACTTGTAGTAGTGTATTGAATTTATGTAATAAAATTTTTTTAAGAGAACTTGTGGTGTTTTTATTTTCTCAAACCTAACACTTTTTTAGTATTTTTTTTAAATTAAAGTTGTTTTGTATCGGCCAGGGATCGAACCAAGGACCTTAGTCGATCCAATCAATCATTATATGGATTAAAAATTTATTTAATGAATTTTGGATTTTTTCCCGCTTTTCTAGCTACATTATTACATGATTTCAAGATGGCGGCCGAATTTCAAGATGGCGGGGTGTACCTCTATAATAAATTATTACTGCACTGTAGCGAGTTAGGAGAAAATTATCCAGATGGAAATGTACTCTATAATATAAGTACACACACACACACACAATCTGGCATACTCCAGCAGGTGGTAGCTCCTGGTAGCATGTACTGAACATAAAATTTCGGATCCATGATGGTCGACAAGGACAAAGTCAAATTTCAAGAACAAAGTCAAATTTCAAGGTCAAGGTCAAAGTTCACAGTCAAGGTCTAATTTCAAGGTCGAGGTCATATTTCAAGGTCAAATTTGAAGGTCAAGGTCAAAGGTGTGGTGACCAGATAATTATACTAACATGGTATCAGCACACTCTAGCGGACGAAAACAAGATGGTGATCTCCAGCGGACGAAGACAAGATGGCGGACATGTCATACCAGCTGACGATATATATGCTTTGAAAAAGTCTGCCTGCAGTCACCATTGAGGAAGGAGCCTGTCGCCATTTTTAATTTTTCTTTGCACCCGTCGGGTTCGAACCGAGGACTCCGAGCTCCGTGTCGTAAATGAATGTTTTTAAATATTTTTTATTAAATTTTTATTATTTGAATTTTTTATAATTTTTAAAAAAATTTCATTAAAATCAGATAATAAATAATAAAGTTAAAGATGGCGACCGTAAAGAAAATTGCAACGGTGACGTCATCATCCAATATGGCGGAAAACACATCGCCGGAATTTTCGAGAACACAATTATGTCATCCAAAATGGCGGATGAAAGATGGCGGATCCAAAATGGCTGCCGGGGTCAAGATCAAAGGTCAAGGTCAAACTTGTCCCGTTATGCTACACTCATCCAAGATGGCCGCCGTGACGTCAGAGCAATCGGTCATTGACCCGGCGCCTCGCTCCTCGCCCCGGACCCGTGTCCTAGGAAATACTTTCCTATACTACTTATTGCAACATCTAATTATTTTGTGGCAGTTTAGTGGTTTTAATATCCAGCCTTTAACATTATTTATACGATAATTGAGATAATCTACATATTTACCTGAATTTAATCGTAACTATTTGTGTGCTCACAGCAGGAGCGAGCGTGTTCACCACTCGACCCCAAGTATGTACCACCGTTACTAATTGCCATGCATGATTCTTGTAACGTAACTTTGTTATCTTTTTGTTCAATAAACTGTTAGCATACCGTTCTCCTTGCTATTATTTACGTTTTTGTTGCACTGCCTAACAATAACAGACGTGTAACACACTGTGTACTCGTCAGAGATGCGTAAAAATCTAACCACGTTAACGATCCAATCCAAGTGTTCTCATGTTGCAAATACACTTATAATAAGAAATTCTTTATTATTTCTTTAAAATAATGCCGAGCGTGATAAATATATTGTGAGATCAACTACATTTCTAGACGCAGATACACACGCGGTTTTCGCACCCGCCGCTAGAATTCGTTGCCGGAGCAGCTACGTCGACTATCGAATCATTCCGATTTGCAGACTGAAATGATAAACTATATAATGAAACGGCTCCGATAAAAGCGAGAAAATAAAACTTGAAACAAAAAAATCCAAAAACCCCTGCTTTGGACCTGATCTTCGACAAGGAATTTTATTAAAGTACTGCCCAATTTTTTAAAAATCCTTTGAACCGTTAAGGGGCGACAGAAGACTACCATATCGGAAGACTACCATCATGGCAGTATTCCGCCTGGCCTCTTCCAAAAAGGCGGAAAAGTACCATAAAGGAAATCTGCCATAAGTCCAAAGGACGAGACGGAATTCTGCCATATTTTCTTACACCCTCCATGGAATGAGTACAGCAGCATTGTCCTCCAAGTAGTGTATAGAATACTCGTTAGGTAGCGCTGTCAACCCTCTAGCTGTTTCTCAGGTTTATTTTAAAGCGTACAGATAGCGCTTCAGACGGTGATAGTTGTAATAGCAAATCATATCCAGATCGCGGACGAGAAGAAATAAATGTTTCCAAAAATGTTATATAGGAAGCACTGTATTCTTATAACGACGATTAAAAAAAATACATGTGGTACCTAGTATTCCATTCTGCCAAAATTTCTTATACATTCTACGGAATGAGGAAAACGGCCGTACTCGTAAAATTATAATGTAACTAGCTTCATAGAATTTACATTTTTGCACACTGGATCATTATTTAATGAGTGCAAATCCAACGAAAATATGCAAGGATTTTCTTATGTAATGTTTTCTGTGACTGAACATAAATAACTAGATGTTAAGGTTTTTAATGTCTATAATCAATTATTTAAAGTCTACAAAATGTGTTTTTAAGATGCTGAAATGCGAGGGAAATATTTTTGTGTAGTGTAGTTTGTTGGCACAGGGCAAGCAGCATAACGCTCTAGGGGAGACATAGGCTCGTACATTTGGAATGTTGATGGGCTTTTAACAGGCTTGCAGTCTTTCAAAAATAAACTCTGCTGAAATTTAAGTATTTTTTATATTAGAAAATAAAAAATATTACTATGCGTAGCATATTATCCTGCTTCATTAAAACTGTCAGATCTAATTTAAATTTAGTTTTTTTTGCATTAAAGCACCTATAAACGAATTATGACTTAAAATAACAACAAAAACTCATTAACACAAGATATACACTGATACACATCAATGCGACAAAACACAGATTGATAAAGTTCAGTTAACCAATTGGTTACTTTGGTTTTCACAAAAATCTTAAACCGAAACTAAAATTGTGTAGACAAAATAAATATGTAGATTACAAAAGTTTTACCAATGAATATTTGTAGATTATTCAAAAGGAAATATAAATTTTTTCACATTTTATAGTTAATAATGGTTTTAAAAGTGTCACTAATTATGTAATTGCAAGTTGGAATTCTTAATCCAAACCGAGTCTTTATGTCTGAACCAACAAAAATGGTAATAAAATGTTTATAATAAAAAGTGCATCACTGATCGAACGTCTAATAAATAGAAAAGAAAATGCAAATAGGTTATATAGGAATGTAGCATATTCAAAATAATTTAAATGCCTGAAATTTTAAAATATTAATTTAAGAACTATTTCTGCATACTTTCAATTCTTTTCTAATTAAAATCTTTTGATGCAGAGAAAGTTTTAAATTTAATAAGACCTAAATATCTTCATGTGTTGCTAATAGTATTATCTACATGTTGGTGAAAAAAAGCTTGGCATCCAATATCTATAACTCGAAGGTCTTAAAAGAGGACACCACGTTTAATGTCATTACTTACTATATGATAATTCTGATTAATTAAATTAGTTTTTTTCACTAAATGTTATACAATAAATGCTATCGTAATTCAGAGACGTTTTTAACGTGAAAATCAGATCCGGACAGCTGAAATATCTTGCTGAATAGTTTCACAAACATATTTCCCAATTAAATTTTTCATCTGCATCTTTTCTTGATCAATTCTGATTACAGTTGGAATATCATTTATTAAATATTAAAGAGTATTTGAGATAAACTCCTACTTTGCGGAACATATAATACCAAAAAATGCATTTGCAAATGTGACTGCAAAGCGTCTATTTGTAAGATAATTAAAACGTATATACCACGCATTGCTTGACGAAGCCTAAAATTGACAATTTTTTAATCATAGGATTGTGTTGGAAAGTATCAAAGGCTTTGCTCATTTTGAAATAAATAGAATATTTTATTTACATCTGGATTTATACTGGTACATACAATTATATATATATATGTTACGCAGGTTGGTACTGCGTAACGAGGAAACTCGCCCCTGCGGGCTAGTGGGATACCACCCGCCATACACTGCACGGACTCGGCGCGCGAATTTCAATTGATGCGCGTTGGATAGCAGATCCTCGGGTCCACTCGTGCCGAATCGCCTTTGATCGGAGCACGTGGACGTGGTCGGAAGTTTCCGAGCCGCGTTTCCGATTCAGGATGTCCAGAATATTCCTCGCTGTTTTAGTATGGAGCGCAGCGAGTATATAAGCGGGCTGCTAGCACAAGTTCCACAGAGTCTTCTCTCAACCGGCTGCGTGAATAATGCGGTGACCACGACCCGCACCTTCGATCATCGACGCCGAAAGGCTGCCCGCTGAGGTCTTCAAGCTGCGCACGGATGCCGAAAAAGGCGGTAAGAGAGGCCGCAAATTATACAAGTCAGTTACGGACTTGGTAATAATTCAGTGGTAGCCCAGTAACAATTTGCAAGTTGGCACGGGACTTCGGAAGTAAAAAGTATGTGTCGGACTTTGCAGTAAAATAACCAAGGGGAACATAGAAAATTCCGCCGAGGGTCATGAAGTGGTTTGCGACTAGGAGCATAACAGAGTTCTGCTCAGCAATACTTTAAATATATTTTCTCGTTCTATTAATACGGTGAAAATAAAAGGTGCTACTACTTGATTAAACGTTAAGGGCGTAGTGCAGTGGCATTAGCGGGACTATCAGTCGTGGCGTTTAAGACTACCTATGAACATAAACAAGGAAGTAAATTTTTAATGAAAAACTGTTTTAAAATAATTTCAAGCAACAGCATGTTAGGTGATTTGTCTCCAATTCTCTGCACTAGTATAGTGTTCGTTTTATTACCAAATAGTGTGAATTAAGAGCCGGCGAAAATGTGCAAGTATCAGGGAATCAGCACGGCGGCAGAGGTAGAATAAAGAAATTCGCTCCGTCGATGGTTTCCGGTCCGACTGGGGTGATCAGGTCAAGGATCAACGGAAATAAAAAAAACACTCGCCGCTATCACTTAAATGACACTGAAGATTTTAGCCAATTTTATTTGGGGAGAAGTGTTGAAATTTAAATTGTGTTAGAAATATCTCGTTCCTAAGTCTCTGGTACTGTTAAAACAATGTCTAATTTTGATCTGTAAGTGAAGGTTTAAGTATTTTGTATTAAAAAGAATTTGTAATTATAACTAAAAGAAAAGGGTCCAGTTAGAATTATTTATTGAGGAATAATTCGTGTGGTTATGAGAAAATGTTTAAAAAGTAGTGAATGGTACGTAATTTTGTATACATTTATTTCAGGTGTTTTGTTGGTAATCGCTGGAACATGAATTGTAGCTGTAATGTGTAACAGCCAACATAATAAGAAAATTTATATTAATGTATGAGGATTATATGTGTTTGTATAATGTGTGAATAAATCTCTGTACATGCCGTACTAAATATGTGTTATACATTGCTCTGTGTTTCCTTAAGCTCTTGTTGCCATTCTAATTTCTAACGACTAGGTTACATATATATATAATTGTATGTACCAGTATAAATCCAGATGTAAATCAATAATATCGTCTTTAACACACGCTTATATATATATATATATATATATATATATATAAGCGTGTGTTAAAGACGATATTACTGATTGAAAACCATGTGTTTTTACAGAAATAATATTTTTAAGGAATAAAATTCATGTGCCTATAAATATTTGTTCGTCAAAAACTGCTACAATACTACAAAACAAAGGTTTCTGACTAGAATTTAACCGTCAATAGTACTTCAAGAAAATATATACCGATAAATGGTTGAACACACAACCACTCACTGACAGATGCACACTTAGTTGAAATATTTTTGTACAAAAGCAATCATTTCATCAATGTTTTGTTTGAACGTTGTCGCGTTAAACTATAGTCCGTAAACAGACTTTACAGACAACCAATAATTATTTTTTTACTTTTATTATAACGGCCCCGCAAACCCCTTCGTGGATGCAATTTCGTAAAATTCGCTTTGAGTTTAACTCAACATGACAAAAATAATAATAATTTCGCCAAATTTAAAATCTGTAGGAGCTATAGATTTAAAGTTAATTTTTTTTTATCGCCCCCGCACGCCCTTTTGTGGGTGGAATTTCATAAAATTCGTTCTTGGTAAATTTTAACATGCCAAAAAGAATATTCTGGCCAAGATTTATACCTATAAGAGCTCAAGTTTGAAAATGTGGATTTTTTTAATTAACGCCCCCGAAACCCCCCTTGCGGGTGGAATTTCGCAAAATCCGTTCTTAGCTGACCTCTACTTGGCGAAAGAGATATTCCTACAAAATTTCAAGTCTCTAGGCTTTATGGTTCCAGAGATATCGTGATGAGTCAGTACATAGGTGGAAATCTCATTATATATATATATATATATATATATATATATATGATGCAATATTTTACTTACTTAACCGTCGGTTGTCAGGGTATTGTGATTTTCGGTTACTAGATTGCATTTCATTTCAACTAGTGACCTGGAGTTATAACATTAACTAGAATCTTAAGACTTTGTATGCTGCTTATTTATTCAAATTCTTTTTAAGATAATAGACATAATTTACTCATGTCGTTCGAGTATTAGGACTGTATGGTCGCGTTTTAACGTATGGTAGTTTTCCGTCGCCCCCAGACGGAATTCTTCGATTATGGTAGTCTTCCAGTATGGCAGTCTTCCAGTATGGTAGTCTGACAGTATGGTAGTCTGACAGTATGGCAGTCTTCCAGTATGGCAGTCTTCCAGTATAGCAGTCTTCCAGTATGGCAGTCTTCCGTCGCCCCACCTCCCCTGTCAAAACAGGAGGAGAAGTACCTACTATATTTTTATTTTTACAGATCGCGGCTATAAGTATACAGTGCTGCTTCCTACAGTCCATGTTTGGAAACATTTGTTTCTATTAGTGCGCGATCTGTTGAGTTGATTTATGACTGGAACTACAGAAAGTAACTGTCAGAAGCGCTATCTGTAGCCTTTTAAAGTTAACCTAAGAAACAGATAGGGGGTTAACAGTGCTACCTAGCGACGTATTCTATACACTACTTCGAGAGCAAAGCAGCTGTACTCATTCCATGGAGTGTATAAGGAAATATGGTAGAATTCCGCCTCGTCTTTTGAACTTATGGCAGATTTGCGTTATGGTAGGTACTTTTCCGCCTTTTTCGAAGAGGCCAGGCGGAATACTTCAATTATGGTAGATTTCCGATATGGCAGTCTTCCGCGCTCCCACCGTCAACACAATGAAGTTTCCTTTTTGGCTTTGTGAACTCTGGTTAGCGCCATCCGACACAAGATGGCAGCACCGTGGCTCCTTGACTCCCGTGGCACTCACGGAAGTATGCCGGGCATGTGTCGTTTTGCCTAAAGGCGTTTTGGCTAATTTTAGGCAAAATTCCGTTTAGCAAAATGCCATTAGGCAAAACGCCGTTGGCCAAATAGGAGTTAGGCAATTCGCCATTAGGCAAATTGCTTTTTCCTCTTTTAGGCAAAACGCCGTTAGGCATATCGCGGTTAGGCAAATCGCCATTAGGCAAACCGCTGATAGGCAAAACGCCATTAGGCAAAACGCCGCTAGGCAAATCGCAGTTAGGCAAAACGCCGTTTGGAAAATCGGAGTTAGGAAAAACGCCGTTAGGAAAATCGCCGTTATGCAGAACTCCGTTAGGGAAAACGCCGTTAGGCAAATCGCCTTTAGGCAAATCGCCTTTAGGCAAATCGCCTTTAGGCAAATCGCCTTTAGGCAAATCGCCTTTAGGCAAATCGCCGTTAGGCAATTCGACGTTAGGCAAAACACCTATAGGGCGAAATGACTTTAGGAAAATCGCCGTTACGAATTCATGTTTCGGCAAACCGCCTTTAGGCAAAACGCCTGTTACTCAGTAGGCCTACTCCTGCCGCGCGCCGCACGCCGATACGTCACGCGTCAGAAGGAAGCTGTAGAATGTCCGCGTGAGGTCGGGCCCAGGGGGGATCATGGCTGGTCGCTTGCTCCCTCGGCTCGTGGGGGGGGGGAGGGGGGGGAGGGCCACGTGACCCTCGTCACGTGGGGCGGGACCCGGGGGTGAAGCCCTAGCGGGGCCTCTCCGCAGAACCCGCAGGAAAGACAAAGCGGCGGCTTTCATTCGCGCGTCTCCCGAGCGGACGACCACGGGCCAGGTAAGCAGCCAGACACAGGATTGTGTGCATTTTCTTGCCGTGTCAACAATTGAAGCCAGTCCACCCTTTCCCGTCTGGGCTGATTTTATTTAACGTTATAATGAAGTTTAAGGCTGATTCCTAACTAGTGTGTAGTTAACATCTTTGTTTAAGTCTTTCCATCTGGCTAGGCCACCAAACGGCATGGCATTTAATAGATATTGTGCCTGTATAAAAAAAGTATATGTATGTTTTCAATTTTTGTGCAGTTACAAAGGGCTAAATTAAGTGTTTTAAAGGACTTTTTAGGTATGAAAAATTCTAAACACAGTAGTCTATAAAAAATTATTTTATATTCGAGCATAACATTATAGAATAGCACTTAAAACCATACAGAGGCCAGTTCTGAGCCCGGCGCGTAGAGGCGATGAGGCGTGACACACGCTAGCCAGTGTCGCCCTTAGCGCCCCTGAGCTTTCAGAGCTCCTTCGCCACCCCTGGTGGTCTTGCTAGTGAGTTCATTTCAAGCCACTAAACACAATTCTAGTGTTAGCCCTATATGCAGCTGCGGTTTTTTTTTTTTTTTTTTTTTGGTAACCAGAATGACTTCAACTCTATAACAGACACCTACTCCATAGACTAATACAGCCATAGTTGCCCCTACGTGAGGCTCATTCCGTGCACGCAATCATAGGGTTTTGATACCCATACGTTCATTGCAATTTTATCCCCACAGTTAAGGTAGGTTTTAAACAAACGCTACCTATCATAATCGTTACGATGGTGTAAATTCCGAAATTTTTTTTCCCCTGTGTCAAAAAACAGGTATTGTTAGGATCGGAGGTAACAAGTTTCAAAAGAATAGCCCTATTATTTAATTCAATTTCTTTTGATGTGTAAACATCTTAGCTCTCGATAGACGACATGTGGTAGGAGTAATTTCGTGAATGTAAATGAAGCGTTTAAACACGGTGCTCCCATCTGTGGAAGTCTCAAGAATCTCGAAAAGTTGGAGGACCCACGTGAATTCATCCGTATTCATCCGCGCATGTGTATTAAAAAACTTTATAATAGGACAACTATCCTTTAATACTTTATGTTATAATTTATAGTCATACACAGATATATTACGTTAGAAAATACGTTTTGAATCCCGGCATTACAACGCTTAGTTAGCATTGAAATGTAGAGATAGCTCAGCGTTCAACGTACTGTAGAGACACAGAAAATTGTTCGCCTACATTTATTAATTTGCTGCACTGAAACTTACAACTTATCTCTTAATCTTTAACAATCAAACTGTCCAGCTGCAAGATGATGGAAACGCCATCACCTGTCCATATCTGTCATTAGTCAACGGTTTCGAAGTGCCTGAAGGCGGAATTACAATAGTCCGTCGCCCCCTTCCGTCACTCTTTCGTCCGCCAACGCCTCGCGTCTAGCCAAGCGATTTACAACTCGACTTCATCCGTCCGTCAGAATATTTTTCCAAACAAGTACTGCCAACAATCCATGTTTTTTTTTCTCTCTCAGAGATTTATATTGATGGTGTTTGCTATTTATGTAATGTTTCCTCGGAAAAATTCTGAGTCCTTATTCGATTGTTTGTAAATGATAGATAAGGGGGGGGGGGCCGTCTGGTCGGGGTGGAATGATAAGCGCGACGCTCGCTGGTGCTTCTAGCGCTCCTCTCGTCGTCACAGGACAACTGTGAAATTTCAGCGGTGACCGTAACATTATATGGCATATAAATGAAGGTAAATGTGTAATGCAAGTCCCTTAAGTGCTTCCAAGAATCTCTACTGGTTGTTTTAAGCCTAAAAAATATTCTGAAAAAACACGACTTTTAGCCATTTTAACTCTTCTAAAAATACTATTTTCAAAACTTAATCAGAAATCAAAAGTACTTTTCGGCCTTCAGCGAAATCTTAATTGCTTTTCGTAAACAGACCCCACTCGGATATCTTGAGTAGTTTTCAAATCGCGTGGTTTTTTTTCTGAACATCTGCATACCGTGTGTGTGTGCCCAGGTCGAATACTTTTTGAATGCAAATGCAATAAGACTTTAGTCGGTTAACATATCCCAGGGGGGGGGGGGAGTAGTTAATTCATTTGACATTTAAGTAATTTTGTTGAACTGTTGTCCTGAGTGGGCCAGCTGACGTGCCGTGTACAGGGAAGATGGCCTACTCTGCTGCCACGGGGGAGAAACTCTAATTACCGAGACTGAGACCTAGTTTTTTGAAGTAGTTATGGGCCCGTCCGCTAGATAGTAGTTTTCATAATATATTGTTGATATAACTACATTAATTTATTAGGAGAAGTAATGTATAAGCTATTATCAGGCAAAAAAAACAGTGAAAATTCACTCTATTCAGGTAGCCAATGATTTTGTGGTGTGTAATACAATGAGTTTTTGCACCTCCTACTCCCTTATTTATTACATGACGGTTTATTACAAAACAGCACAAAGTATTTTCGCATCGATTAAGTTAGTTTTTGTCCAAGCTCCCGCCCATTTGCATAGCAGTCTTTCCAGGGTTTTCCCTGTGTCTATGCAGGTTATACCTGGGCCCAACTTATCTAGCTTTAACCTAGAATTGTCAGTGAGGGGAGTTAGTCATGGCTAAAACTTTGCCATGGCTGGCCAATCCCCTCCTAGCACATGATGCATACTTCCTCTCCTGCATGGTTCATAACCTGCATGCTTAGAGCGTATAGGCTTCGGCCTGAGACGCACTTAGAGTCTCTCCCTAACCCAGACCCCTCCCAAACACACTTAGTAATTAACTTAGGTTAGGAAAAAAAATTAGTTTTGCGCCGCCAAGGAAATAAGTTAATATAACCAAAAAATAATAAAAATTGGTTGTCTGTAAAGTCGGTTTACGAACGATAGTTTGAGGTGACAACGTCATAAAAAACATTGATGAAATTATTGCATACTTATATGAATAAAAAAATCATTTTTATTTTAATAATAAAAGAATAAATACTTCAAATTATACTAGTAAAGAAATGTTTAAAATGCAAGATTAATTAACCTTTATTGCCGAAATTGTTGTAATAAGCAATGAAAACCACATTAACTTTTCACTTCACTTTATAAACAGTCGAGTGGAAGAGAGATAGATGCGGCGCAAGCGTACAATGAGCGTAACGGGACACAGCGTAACGGAGCAAAGTGCGTAACGGGACACTTTTTCGTGCGTTCAGCCGGCGTTCATCGATTTATTAGACGTTGTCACGTCAAAAACGTATTAACCAAAAAAACTTTGTATGAGAACCTCTATTCCGATTTGTTATTCGCTGGTAGTTCTGGGCCCGCCCAACAGATGGCGACACGTGGTTTCAGGATGCAGAAGCTGGTGCTGGCGCTGGCGCTGGCCGCGCAGCTGGCCGGGTGCGCGCGCAGCCCCGACTCGCCCGGCGGCCGCCAGGAGGCAGTGCTGGCGGCGCTGGTGGCGCTCCACGCGGGCGCCAGCTGCAACTCCTCCCGGCCGCAGGGCGCGCGCCAGCTGGCGGTGCTACAGGCGGCCGTCGCGGCCGTCAACGAGCAGCCGGGCGCTGCGATCGGCGAGTCCTGTGTATCTTGCTCATTCTTTTTTGACGTGACAACGTCTAATAAATCGATGAACGGCGACTGCACGCACGAAAAAGTGTCCCGTTACGCTCATTGTTCGCTTGCGCCGCATCTCTCTTCCACTCGATTGGAACAACCATCGATTTGACTTTTTCGAGGCACATAAAACTTGAAACACTCCCATTCGTTTCCTACTTTTCCTATCATCGTCCTATCCTTAACTTAATAACATAGATTGGAAGAAGTTAAATAGCAAACATGTATAAAAGTTACTTATAGTTTAAATAATCCCTTCGGTAAAGTAATAAACATATTTGAATTAATGAGTGCAAATAAAAGTAAATTTATCAATTAAATTGTAGATTTCCTTTCACTCATTCTTTGTATCCATACAAAATAGTGATAATTCAATAAAAATGATTCAATTTTATTCATAAAAGTATGCAATAATTTCATCAATGTTTTGTTATGACGTTGTCACGTTAAACTATCGTCCGTAAACCGACTTTACAGACAACCCATTTTTTTTCTAGATAATAGATAAGTGTTTATTGATTGTATTATGAAATTAATAATCATTCTGTCAAAAAAAAATATTAAATACTATACACAATTTATTATTTCACGGAAAACTATTTGTAGCAGTTAGTCACTATTTGCTAAAAAGGCAGTTGATAAATTTATTTTCAATGCTCAAATAAAAAAAAATAGTATTAAATGACATTTAAAAAATGGACATTAACGGTTGAAACCAAGATGGCGTCATTCAAATAGGAATCCTTACAAATAAAAATGGAATTTTATCATTTGATGCTCTTGGAGAAATACAACGGGATAATTTATTCACAATATTCTCATTTGAAATTTTACTATAGAAAATGCGATAGTAGTAGGTACATATTGGTTCCTCCGGCACCTTGGTTCTGGGTGAGATGCTGGGTGCCAACCGCCATCTTGGATTGTGACAACGCAGAAACTTTCTTGAATTACCTTTAAATTGACTTCTTATCTTGAAATTAACTCCTGACCTTGAAATAAACCATCAACAATTGCCAATTTTGCAATAATCGACTGGTTATTCGCCGAAATTACTCCAAAATTCAGAAAAATATATTTGCCAAAAAAATCTAATAAGTACTATGATGTTTCAAATATTTCCATTATCAGGTAAACATTTTCTATAAAAAAATAATTAATTCAGGTATCTAAAAAAAAATTTCATTCAAAAGAACTAAAGTCTCCGAAATTCCGCATCTACGAGTTGCCAGTTAGCAGCTGGGAACCTTCGAACTGGAAATTAAATCCAGGCCGCCATCTTGAATTCCACCTTCTTGTATTTCAGAACCATCCACCATGTTCGATTCCTTCATTTTGCTTTCGAGAGCTTTCCACCATCTTGGATTGTGATGCCAACGTGGCCATCTTGTTTACGTCTTCTGGATGATGTAATGTCCGTAATACTGTTTTTGACTCCTGGAAGTCACCATCTTGGATGACATCATCTGTTTTTCCTAGAATGCATCAGCATATAACGTCGATTATTTTAATTTAATTTATTTTAATTTAATTTTTTATACAAAATGCATAGAAAGTTAGATGAATCGGACAATGACAGGTCAGACCTCTAGGATTGAAAACTTACGTCTTTAATCACACGGCCATCGAGGCATGCCAGACTAAGAATTTAATTAGCTATAGTTAAAAAATGACACATATTTGGATCTACATTTTTTTTAATATGAAGGAATAATAGCATCACCTTTAAGAGGCAAAGACACCATCTTAATTTTAAATACTTGCTACTAGAAGCGCTAATGTCGTGTTGTACATGTCTACTAGAGTGCTCTGTCGAAATCTTTGTTTTTAATGCTTGCTACTGGGAACACAAGTGCCGCATATTGCACACATCATCTGCTTAAGTGCACTACCGACACATTGTTTATTTTTTGCTCGTTATAAAGCAGTAGTTTTAATCACCAGACAGGAGTAGCATCCGCCATATTATCGCTCATTTTGGCAACCATATTGAAAAACTGAATTATCAACCCAAAAAAAATCTGAAAAATTTTAAAATCAAAGAAAAAAACTCTCCATTTGCTTTCTTTTAATTGACAACATGCTGCTATAATGATAAAAGGCATATGTTAAGACATATCGTGTCTTGAGATTATAAATATTTTATTACCTTTTAAATTAAACATTATTGTAAAAATTTAAGCCAATAACAAATTTGCAAAGATGCATGACTGAATCTAATGCATCTAGAACGTAAGGGATATTGTGCAAGTAGCCAATAGTCAAATGACTCTGATTTGAATACACTGTAATTTATTTTTTTGTAAATTGAACAGAAATATTCATGTAAAATTACAGATATTTGTACATTTTTACATTTACATAAAAACAACTATCACTACAACATTGTGCTCTCAGTTATACTGGGTTCAGATCCTTGCCTGGGCATTAATTCTTTGTGTTGTCTCAGTACCTCCAATAGTTAAAGTTGTTTGTAAACCATCCTTCAATAGCTTTCCGGTATTAACTGCGTACACTAATAAGGAAAATAAAACAATATTAAGCCAAATTGTTGGATATTCGCTTATATTTTCCATGATTTAAAAAAAATGCTTGAACGAAACAACAAAATATAAAATTATGTGCTAATTATTGTAAGAAATACTCAGTCCTATTATCTCGAAAAATGTATTTCGTTAGTGCAAAAATAACCAAAGACTTGTTTTGTACAAATTTACAATATAGTTTATGTAGTATTATAATCTAGGCTATTACTTGCCAACTGGTTTCCAAAAAGGAATCTTTTGTAAAAGTACAGAAAAATATTTTCTGTGTATGAACGATATTTAGGTGTCTTCCCTGGTGCAAAAAATAATAATAATGATTTTGTGCAGTTGTTCAGTGAAGCCAGCATATGATCATTGTTTCAAAATATTCCCGTGCAGTTTAACCATTTTGCAATTATTGTAGGGTTACTAATTTATACTTACTAACGTGTAAATCATTGGAAATGAAAATAAGCCGGACGAACTTCCGATATGAAAATTGCAAAGCATGATATTCGATTAACCCACCACAAATAACCACGAGCGGATATCATTAACAATGTTTCCCTATTATCAAGCCAAAGTTCATTATGTCAACCACAGAAAACAAATGGAAAATTACTGAAATTTGTTTGTTAAAATATGCCAGCTATTTATTGTTGCCGGGCTGTTCATCAACTTTGTGCGGTTGCGGCAGCAAAATAATAATAATAATAATAATAATACATGTGACCGGAAGAGTTACATTAGGACGGGAAGAGTAAAGAATGTTGGTTCTTTTGTGATATAATGCGCTTCATAATCCATATATTTTTGATCACACGAACTGACGTTTAGCAAATAATGAAAATAGCTTCGTATATAGCTGTTCCTGAACTACGTTTCCTTTTTCTACGATTGTTTTTGGAATTATTTCATCTTGCGTCAACGCTACGGCCATCTCGCTTTAAGTCACTCAAAGCACCACTTTAGTGTAACAGTGCTGTTTTTGAATGTTAAACGTGTTACCTTATTAATAAGCCAATTTTATTTTTCTCGCTCTCTTTTATTAGCAATAATTTCATTAACTTGTATACTCATCTGAGTTTCCTTATTTTGCATTGTTATGTTTTGAATAAGTATGTACACAATAAATGTACACATTAACTATTCATAAAATTTCACTTAATTAGCTTTTCAACATACGTACATACATGTAATATAAACAAACTTAAGAGTTAAAACACGTACCAAATAAATCTCGTTTGTTTCAGCTCTTTGAACTAGGCATAAACTTGAACAAGTACTAGTTTAGGAATCTTTTCGTCAGTATGCCGTTGTCCTCGCCGGGTTAATTTCGTCTTTATTTGTAAAATTTCATTTCTCAAGGCAAACTTTCCCAATATGTTATGTTTTAGTTTTCGTATTTAACGATTTTTGTATCAAACTCATTGATAACGGCTCAGTTTAAGTGCAATTCAATAGTATTATTTTCCTCCAACAACATGATTACACTAAAAAAAATACGGATTAACTTCTAGCAATTTTGCTTTTGGTGGGGAACTTTTTGACATTTTGTTCTTAGCTACCCCGAAGTTGAATAACAAAAAAAAGTTAAACTAGTTTTCAGGTGAAAATTTTTAAATGTCTCATACCGCAAGGATATTACTTCAAATATAGCTAATGTGCACCTTTTATCATTTAACGTTGCCGGTTGACTTAACCAAGTGATTTAAGTTAGTAGCTGGCGAGAAATACAAATTAATTTGTCAAGATATAATACCAATACTATAAAATACTTTTAAGAAAATACAACCCATCACGCACCTTAGAAGTTAAACTTCAGATAGAGCAAAAAAAACTTAGGATTAATTAATCTTCATAAAAGGCACACGCAGAAGTACAGTACTTCCGCGCGAAAACAGATGTTTTTGTTTATCTGCGCATGCGCAGTCAGCGACGTTTTAGAAAAACTGCCGAGAACCGAACACCTGGTGACGTCGCCAGCATAGCGAACATCGCGAACATAGCGAGCATAGCGAGCATAGAGCCCAGTGTGACCGTAGCTTAACATAGATACAGAGCCCTTACTAGGCGGACCCCTTAAACCTCTATTTCACAATCTGAATGGGTTATCTATTTAGCATTAATGGTATTTTCTGCAAATATATTTCGTTTTGGTACAAATTTTCATGCTAAATTTTACCCAATGTTATCTCCGAACTGTAAAATATAACGAAATTTTCTGTAAATATTAACACCTGCGTGATTTTTTACCACTATTAGAAAATTTTCTGTTAAAATCTGCTGAGAAAAATTTAGGCACAATACAAAATGCAATATAGCTTGCGTGATAAATCATCAAAGATAAGACTTTAAATAATATCAATGACAAGAAAATAAATAACCAAAATGGCACGTGAAACGAGCCTTAAATAAAAAAAATGTTCTGTTTTGTTTTTGTGATCTCTAAAAAACTTAAAAGTTGCCATTCCTGCGAATATGAACTCGGTATCGCTATGCTTACAGCATGCGGCTGAGGAGTGAATGTAAGGTACAAGTGCTACAGGTTTGCTTGGATCACTCCTGTTTCCTCTACCAAGTGCATTTCATCACCATTCCTTCGTTATCCTGGAGACATCAGTTTCTCTAGCTCTCTCTCGCTCTCACACACACTCTTCTCTTTCTCTCTTTCTCTCAGACTCACTTCTTATCTAAAGAACACGTGTTCGGTAAACCGATCACAACAGAAGTAGCTTGGCTTCTGGGTTGTAGCCGTGTCCTCGGCGAATAATTCACCAACGTTTCGGTCGACATTTCAGTCGCCATCATCAGTTACCTGCTCCCTGATGATGACGACTGAAATGTCGACCGAAACGTCGGTGAAATTATTCGCCAAGGACACGGTTACAACCCAGAAGCCAAGCTACGTCAGACAATGGCCGTGAAAGCCTGCGAACATTAGTATCGACTGTAAAAGAGTAGGAATAAAATGATATAATTAAGTTATGAAGAGAAAAAAATTGTTTTCGAAACTACGTATGTAATTTTTATTGAAAGTTTTTGCTAAACATTTGGTTGATTGTTTTGAGAACAGTCTTGCAGCATGGGTAACAGCGTCGCGGGCGCTGGTATGGATTCCGGCGCGATGGGCGATACAGAGGGAGTCTCGAGAGTGTGCCGTCGAGTGCGAGTGATCGACTGAAGCGCGCGGTATCGACTGAAGCAAGGTCGGCGCAGGTCGGAGTCAGGCAGAGGCGGCCTCCTGCTGCCGCAGCTTGAACCCTGCCTCCTCCAACCGCAGCGCGAGCAGCTCCTTCAAGCAAGTCTCCCTGCTGAGCGCGGCGCGGGCCTCCTCCAACTCCTGCCTCAGCCTCCTGCAACACATGGTGGGCAGGTCCTTCCCTCCTGATTATTACTAATATAAAATATTACAGTTCAAATATCCACATAGCGTACAATAACTTCTGAAAGCTCTACTGCAACTGGCACCGACAGAGTATCATTCACTCTTTTGTGTATTTTTTTACATGAATTCCCGACAGGAATATTAATGTCTTTAATCTCGGGTTGGGTGTCACTTCGGCCATTGAATATATGGTTACGAACGTGAGCAAGGCTGCGACACGTGCAGGTGCAGCGCTAGCTGGCTGACATGTGGCCGCGCAACATGAGACGTTCCGCGCGCACCTGGGTCGCCGCTTCCCCTCCCTCCAGCCCACAGCTCCCCGCGCGGCGCTGTTAGTTTGACATCCGAAACCTGACAGCTGCGGAGTTACGTGAGCCGCCGACACGTGTTTCGAGAAATTTCTGCCGTCGGGTCGGCGCGGAATGACGCGACTGGCCCCAGAGGCGCTCGAGAGTTCTAGAAGGCGTCTGGGCCTATAATTGTGCCCGGGACGCCGACCTGGAAAGAGAGTTGAGGCGGTAGCTTTCCTGCGGCGGAGTTTCCGGGGAGATAGTTCCGCGGGTGTGGCAGAGTGGCGAAGTCCTTGGACGAAGGTTCCAGAGCAGGGAATGAGTTCAGTTCAGTGAAGTCGGGCATTTTCCCGCGGCGGAGTTTCCGGGCGATGGAGCGGCGAAGTTCCTGGACGAAGATTCCAGGGCAGAGTGTTCAGTTCCGGGCGATAGTGTCGCTGGCGCGGCGGAGTTTCAAGCGAAGTTCCGAGCGAGGCGTTGAGTGGGATCTCGGCGAAGGGGAAGTGCGACGGCGGCAGCGGAGTGCGGCGACGGAGGACCACGAGGGCTGCTGCGGTGAGAGTTGCTCCAGAGGTGCGGCCCAGCGAGGCGTGTGGATTGTAAGAAACGAGTGACTGGAGAAGCAACATTATTTTTAAGTGAAAATGATTATTTGCCATTTTAGGAGATTATTTGTAAGTGACATAAGAAGTGGCCATCAATAAAACTGTGTAATGTGTAGTAAAATCTATTAATTAGGCTATCCTATTACGAACTCGGTAAATCGTAACAATATATAATGTAAGAATACGTGCGCGACCTTGAGACAAGCGCTGCCATAGCGCTCTAGCGTGGGATACTGTAACCACGAGTGCCTTCTTTTCGAAAGCAGAGCTGTCTGGTGGGGGATCTACCAACTACCTCAGTTTGGATCCAAAAACTGGCAGAATAAATCGTATCCCCTCGTGACTTCTATACATTATATATATATATATATATATATATATATATATATATATATATACAATGCTTTGGCTGAGGATTCGACACTGCTTGAAACTCAACTATGAAAGCTACAGAGTTTAAGTAAATATATTTTAGTAGAGCAGATGTTGCTCTTGGTCGTTACATACGACTCACCAAATTAATATTTGCAGTGATGACGTAATAAACGTTGGTGGGGAGCGTCGAATTGAGGAGAGCTGTAACTCTGAAAGTCATTGACCGATTTGCGTGATTTAAACTTTAATTTGCTCGTGGGTTAGCACTGAGTGGTGCTAGTTGAGTATAATAACTTTAAGATTATTAACTTTGGCTTCGGAGCCAATAATCGCAAAAGGTTAATGGTTATTTTGGAGAAAAGAAAGAAAACAAGCGAAATATCAAGAGCAGTTGCAATAAAAAAAATGCAGAAAAGAGTTATAGGTATGGAATGAATGAAACAAAAAGAACCGAGAGAAATGAGCCAGTGGGGCAAAACGAGCCACCGAACGAGGCGCGAAATGTGCGCTCGAGCGAGCCACGGCCGTCTGCCTCGCGACAAGCGACGGGGAATGCAGAAAATTGTTTAGTAATAAACGTGGATATGCTCTCTGATGATTCGGATGTTGATATGGAGTTAGTAAACCAGTTTTTAAGAACGATGGGCCGAGTTTGTCGCGGTTTGGTGACGTAATTTTTGATGACGCAATATTTCTGGCGTGGCCACCCGACCTTCAAGAAAGACGTTAATAGGATTCTCGTCAAAATAAAGCTACATCGATATTGTTAAATTATTTTTTTTTTGCATACGCAACATTCCCGTTCAGCGCGATTGAAATTCATGAAACAAACTTCTGGCGACTGTAGTCCAAAATCAAGCCTACCGAAAATATTTTTCGCAGTAACAGAAGTGACAGAATATATTCCAGGTTAACATTATGGATTATAAAACTACATTCACAACATAATTTGTGCTATTATAGGACAAATTTTGGTCTAATTAAAATCCAAATTCAGTTATACAGAAATTAAATGCTTGGAAATTAGATGAGGTTGATACACCTTAAGAAGGATTGTTTTCGCTATATAATTATTTTTAATAATACATACAGCTATCAGCGAATTTATATTATTTTGTTTTGTGGTATAAACAACACAAAACCCTGCCTACATTACCTCTTACAATTAACGCTCTCGAAAAAAAAAAATTATAGGAGCTAAATTTAAACATTATAGTTTATTTCTTGGTTTCAACTTCTCGCATAAATTAATGAAATAAGAGACATCTCAGACAGTCACTTCTCGCATATTGTAAATAACATGGGTTAGAGATTCTACCTCTCGGACTGGCGCTTCTCGCATATTGTATGTCAGATGGGAGATCTGTGTGAGAGATGCTATCTCTCGGACTGGCGCTTCTCGCATATTTTATGTCAGATGGGAGATCTGGGTGAGAGATGCTATTTCTCGGACATGCGCTTCTCGCATATTGTTTGTCAGATGGGAGATCTGGGTGAGAGATGCTATCTCATGGACTGGCGCTTCTCGCATATTGTATATCAGATGGGAGATCTGGGGAGAGACGCTACCTCTCGGACTGGCGCTTCTCGCATATTGTATATCAGATGGGAGATCTGGGTGAAAGACGCTACCTCTCGGACTGGCGCTTCTCGCATATTGTACGTCAGATGGGAGATCTGGGTGAGAGACGCTACCTCTCGGACTGGCGCTTCTCGCATATTTAATATCAGATGGGAGATCTGGGTGAAAGACGCTACCTCTCGGACTGGCGCTTCTCGCATATTGTATATCAGATGGGAGATCTGGGTGAAAGACGCTACCTCTCGGACTGGCGCTTCTCGCATATTGTATATCAGATGGGAGATCTGGGTGAGAGACGCTACCTCTCGGACTGGCGCTTCTCGCATATTGTATATCAGATGGGAGATCTGGGTGAAAGACGCTACCTCTCGGACTGGCGCTTCTCGCATATTGTACGTCAGATGGGAGATCTGGGTGAGAGACGCTACCTCTCGGACTGGCGCTTCTCGCATATTGTATATCAGATGGAAGATTTGGGTGAAAGACGCTACCTCTCGGACTGGCGCTTCTCGCATATTGTACGTCAGATGGGAGATCTGGGTGAGAGACGCTACCTCTCGGACTGGCGCTTCTCGCATATTGTATATCAGATGGAAGATTTGGGTGAAAGACGCTACCTCTCGGACTGGCGCTTCTCGCATATTGTATATCAGATGGAAGATTTGGGTGAAAGACGCTACCTCTCAGACTGGCGCTTCTCGCATATTGTATATCAGATGGGAGATCTGGGTGAAAGACGCTACCTCTCGGACTGGCGCTTCTCGCATATTGTACGTCAGATGGGAGATCTGGGTGAGAGACGCTACCTCTCGGACTGGCGCTTCTCGCATATTGTATATCAGATGGGAGATCTGGGGAGAGACGCTACCTCTCGGACTGGCGCTTCTCGCATATTGTATATCAGATGGGAGATCTGGGTGAAAGACGCTACCTCTCGGACTGGCGCTTCTCGCATATTGTACGTCAGATGGGAGATCTGGGTGAGAGACGCTACCTCTCGGACTGGCGCTTCTCGCATATTGTATATCAGATGGGAGATCTGGGTGAGAGACGCTACCTCTCGGACTGGCGCTTCTCGCATATTGTATATCAGATGGAAGATTTGGGTGAAAGACGCTACCTCTCGGACTGGCGCTTCTCGCATATTGTACGTCAGATGGGAGATCTGGGTGAGAGACGCTACCTCTCGGACTGGCGCTTCTCGCATATTGTATATCAGATGGGAGATCTGGGTGAGAGACGCTACCTCTCGGACTGGCGCTTCTCGCATATTGTATATCAGATGGGAGATCTGGGTGAAAGACGCTACCTCTCGGACTGGCGCTTCTCGCATATTGTACGTCAGATGGGAGATCTGGGTGAGAGACGCTACCTCTCGGACTGGCGCTTCTCGCATATTGTATATCAGATGGAAGATTTGGGTGAAAGACGCTACCTCTCGGACTGGCGCTTCTCGCATATTGTATATCAGATGGAAGATTTGGGTGAAAGACGCTACCTCTCAGACTGGCGCTTCTCGCATATTGTATATCAGATGGGAGATCTGGGTGAAAGACGCTACCTCTCGGACTGGCGCTTCTCGCATATTGTACGTCAGATGGGAGATCTGGGTGAGAGACGCTACCTCTCGGACTGGCGCTTCTCGCATATTGTATATCAGATGGGAGATCTGGGGAGAGACGCTACCTCTCGGACTGGCGCTTCTCGCATATTGTATATCAGATGGGAGATCTGGGTGAAAGACGCTACCTCTCGGACTGGCGCTTCTCGCATATTGTACGTCAGATGGGAGATCTGGGTGAGAGACGCTACCTCTCGGACTGGCGCTTCTCGCATATTGTATATCAGATGGGAGATCTGGGTGAGAGACGCTACCTCTCGGACTGGCGCTTCTCGCATATTGTATATCAGATGGAAGATTTGGGTGAAAGACGCTACCTCTCGGACTGGCGCTTCTCGCATATTGTACGTCAGATGGGAGATCTGGGTGAGAGACGCTACCTCTCGGACTGGCGCTTCTCGCATATTGTATATCAGATGGGAGATCTGGGTGAGAGATGCTACCTCTTGGACTGGCGCTTCTCGCATATTGTATGTCAGATGGGAGATCTGGGTGAGAGATGCTACCTCTCGGACTGGCACTTCTCGAATATTGTACGTCAGATGGGAGATCTGGGTGAGAGACGCTACCTCTCGGACTGGCGCTTCTCACATATTGTACGTCAGATGGGAGATCTGGGTGAGAGACGCTACCTCTCGGACTGGCGCTTCTCGCATATTGTACGTCAGATGGGAGATCTGGGTGAGAGACGCTACCTCTCGGACTGGCGCTTCTCGCATATTGTACGTCAGATGGGAGATCTGGGTGAGAGACGCTACCTCTCGGACTGGCGCTTCTCGCATATTGTATATCAGATGGGAGATCTGGGGAGAGACGCTACCTCTCGGACTGGCGCTTCTCGCATATTGTATATCAGATGGGAGATCTGGGTGAAAGACGCTACCTCTCGGACTGGCGCTTCTCGCATATTGTACGTCAGATGGGAGATCTGGGTGAGAGACGCTACCTCTCGGACGGGCGCTTCTCGCATATTGTATATCAGATGGGAGATCTGGGTGAGAGACGCTACCTCTCGGACTGGCGCTTCTCGCATATTGTATATCAGATGGAAGATTTGGGTGAAAGACGCTACCTCTCGGACTGGCGCTTCTCGCATATTGTACGTCAGATGGGAGATCTGGGTGAGAGACGCTACCTCTCGGACTGGCGCTTCTCGCATATTGTATATCAGATGGGAGATCTGGGGAGAGACGCTACCTCTCGGACTGGCGCTTCTCGCATATTGTATATCAGATGGGAGATCTGGGTGAAAGACGCTACCTCTCGGACTGGCGCTTCTCGCATATTGTACGTCAGATGGGAGATCTGGGTGAGAGACGCTACCTCTCGGACTGGCGCTTCTCGCATATTGTATATCAGATGGGAGATCTGGGTGAGAGACGCTACCTCTCGGACTGGCGCTTCTCGCATATTGTATATCAGATGGAAGATTTGGGTGAAAGACGCTACCTCTCGGACTGGCGCTTCTCGCATATTGTACGTCAGATGGGAGATCTGGGTGAGAGACGCTACCTCTCGGACTGGCGCTTCTCGCATATTGTATATCAGATGGGAGATCTGGGTGAGAGACGCTACCTCTCGGACTGGCGCTTCTCGCATATTGTATATCAGATGGGAGATCTGGGTGAAAGACGCTACCTCTCGGACTGGCGCTTCTCGCATATTGTACGTCAGATGGGAGATCTGGGTGAGAGACGCTACCTCTCGGACTGGCGCTTCTCGCATATTGTATATCAGATGGAAGATTTGGGTGAAAGACGCTACCTCTCGGACTGGCGCTTCTCGCATATTGTATATCAGATGGAAGATTTGGGTGAAAGACGCTACCTCTCAGACTGGCGCTTCTCGCATATTGTATATCAGATGGGAGATCTGGGTGAAAGACGCTACCTCTCGGACTGGCGCTTCTCGCATATTGTACGTCAGATGGGAGATCTGGGTGAGAGACGCTACCTCTCGGACTGGCGCTTCTCGCATATTGTATATCAGATGGGAGATCTGGGGAGAGACGCTACCTCTCGGACTGGCGCTTCTCGCATATTGTATATCAGATGGGAGATCTGGGTGAAAGACGCTACCTCTCGGACTGGCGCTTCTCGCATATTGTACGTCAGATGGGAGATCTGGGTGAGAGACGCTACCTCTCGGACTGGCGCTTCTCGCATATTGTATATCAGATGGGAGATCTGGGTGAGAGACGCTACCTCTCGGACTGGCGCTTCTCGCATATTGTATATCAGATGGAAGATTTGGGTGAAAGACGCTACCTCTCGGACTGGCGCTTCTCGCATATTGTACGTCAGATGGGAGATCTGGGTGAGAGACGCTACCTCTCGGACTGGCGCTTCTCGCATATTGTATATCAGATGGGAGATCTGGGTGAGAGATGCTACCTCTTGGACTGGCGCTTCTCGCATATTGTATGTCAGATGGGAGATCTGGGTGAGAGATGCTACCTCTCGGACTGGCACTTCTCGAATATTGTACGTCAGATGGGAGATCTGGGTGAGAGACGCTACCTATCGGACTGGCGCTTCTCACATATTGTACGTCAGATGGGAGATCTGGGTGAGAGACGCTACCTCTCGGACTGGCGCTTCTCGCATATTGTACGTCAGATGGGAGATCTGGGTGAGAGACGCTACCTCTCGGACTGGCGCTTCTCGCATATTGTACGTCAGATGGGAGATCTGGGTGAGAGACGCTACCTCTCGGACTGGCGCTTCTCGCATATTGTATATCAGATGGGAGATCTGGGGAGAGACGCTACCTCTCGGACTGGCGCTTCTCGCATATTGTATATCAGATGGGAGATCTGGGTGAAAGACGCTACCTCTCGGACTGGCGCTTCTCGCATATTGTACGTCAGATGGGAGATCTGGGTGAGAGACGCTACCTCTCGGACGGGCGCTTCTCGCATATTGTATATCAGATGGGAGATCTGGGTGAGAGACGCTACCTCTCGGACTGGCGCTTCTCGCATATTGTATATCAGATGGAAGATTTGGGTGAAAGACGCTACCTCTCGGACTGGCGCTTCTCGCATATTGTACGTCAGATGGGAGATCTGGGTGAGAGACGCTACCTCTCGGACTGGCGCTTCTCGCATATTGTATATCAGATGGGAGATCTGGGTGAGAGATGCTACCTCTTGGACTGGCGCTTCTCGCATATTGTATGTCAGATGGGAGATCTGGGTGAGAGATGCTACCTCTCGGACTGGCACTTCTCGAATATTGTACGTCAGATGGGAGATCTGGGGAGAGACGCTACCTCTCGGACTGGCGCTTCTCGCATATTGTACGTCAGATGGGAGATATGGGTGGGAGACGCTACCTCTCGGACTGGTGCTTCTCTCATATTATACGTCAGATGGGAGATATGGGTAAGAGACGCTACCTCTCGGACTGGCGCTTCTCGCATATTGTATATCAGATGGGAGATCTGGGCGAGAGACGCTACCTCTCGGACTGGCGCTTCTCGCATATTGTACGTCAGATGGGAGATCTGGGTGAGACACGCTACCTCTCGGACTGGCGCTTCTCGCATATTCTACGTCAGATGGGAGATCTGGGGAGAGACGCTACCTCTCGGACTGGCGCTTCTCACATATTGTACGTCAGATGGGAGATATGGGTGAGAGACGCTACCTCTCGGACTGGCGCTTCTCGAATATTGTACGTCAGATGGGAGATCTGGGGAGAGACGCTACCTCTCGGACTGGCGCTTCTCGCATATTGTACGTCAGATGGGAGATATGGGTGGGAGACGCTACCTCTCGGACTGGCGCTTCTCGCATATTGTACGTCAGATGAGAGATATGGGTAAGAGACGCTACCTCTCGGACTGGCGCTTCTCGCATATTGTATATCAGATGGGAGATATGGGTGAGAGACGCTACCTCTCGGACTGGCGCTTCTCGCATATTGTATATCAGATGGGAGATCTGGGTGAGAGACGCTACCTCTCGGACTGGCGCTTCTCGCATATTGTACGTCAGATGGGAGATCTGGGTGAGAGACGCTACCTCTCGGACTGGCGCTTCTCGCATATTGTACGTCAGATGGGAGATATGGGTGGGAGACGCTACCTCTCGGACTGGCGCTTCTCGCATATTGTACGTCAGATGAGAGATATGGGTAAGAGACGCTACCTCTCGGACTGGCGCTTCTCGCATATTGTATATCAGATGGGAGATATGGGTGAGAGACGCTACCTCTCGGACTGGCGCTTCTCGCATATTGTATATCAGATGGGAGATATGGGTGAGAGACGCTACCTTTCGGACTGGCGCTTCTCGCATATTGTATATCAGATGGGAGATATGGGTGAGAGACGCTACCTCTCGGACTGGCGCTTCTCGCATATTGTATATCAGATGGGAGATATGGGTGAGAGACGCTACCTCTCGGACTGGCGCTTCTCGCATATTGTATATCAGATGGGAGATATGGGTGAGAGACGCTTCCTCTTGGACTGGCGCTTCTCGAATATTGTACGTCAGATGGGAGATCTGGGCGAGAGACGCTACCTCTGGGACTGGCACTTCTCGCATATTGTACGTCAGATGGGAGATCTGGGGAGAGACGCTACCTCTCGGACTCGCGCCTCTCGTCCAGCTGCGCCTGCAGGTCCTCGACTCGCGCCGTCATCTCGGACAGCTTCTTGCGGGCTCGCTCCAGCTTCTCGGCCGTGTCGCACAGCTGGTTGTAGTCCTGCTTCAGCGACTGCAGCTCGCGCCGTCGCATCTCCAGCTCCACGCGCAGGGACTCTATCTCGTGTATCAGGTACTCCGTCGTCAGCCGCACCTGCAAGGCACAAGGCACCTCACTTGCCACTGCTAGATCTGACATTCACTCTTCTCTATATAAAGTACAGTATGTCCATCAAACAATGTCCCTGTTATAAATTTTAATAGTGTCAACTGTAAGCTTAATATGGAGTTTTGGTTTGCGGTCACAATTAAAGAGTAATTCAAGCCTTTTTATATAAGTGCACGCGTGAATACTGCTTTGTTGTTTTCTCGCTTACAGCGCCACCTATGAAATATAGCGACTTATACACGTAAAGTTTTTTGGTGTTCTGCAATTTGCTAAGAGTGAAACGTTGATTTCGTTTAAAGTTTAATTGTGATCCTTCGTGTGGCAAAAACATCTGCCAATGGTATGACAATTCTAAACGACTGGCTGTATTTGTAAAAGGAAAACCTAGCCTCCACGTTCATCGGACGTAACGCCATGCCATTTTTTCCTTTGAGGCTTTATAATATCTCCACCACTACTTAATTATTTGCCAAAGTTGAGTCACAGAATTGAAGAGACTATTACTTACATTACTCCAGTCTTGTTAAACGAAATGTGTGGGAAGAATTGGACTTCAGGTTGGATGTGTGCCATATAACTAAAGGTGCGCATACTGAACAGTAAAAAAAACTAGGTTGGTTTGCCTTCAGTTTGATGTATGATTTGTTGAAATAGTTTCAACGTCTCAGTTCCATTCACGAAACTACTTCCACCAACTGCCTTATACCGAGAGCTAACCAATAATTAGAGACCGAAAAAATTCCCAGGTCCAATGATTTCCAGGTTAGACTCCACTATCCTCTACACACTCGGGCAAATGCCAATTGTTCTTTGGCTGTTGACTTGTGAGTCGTCTCGACTGGGTAGCCTGTGATTTGACACTTCTATAAATGAGATTCTCTTATTGACTCTCATTACTCCAGATTAACAGTGAACCAATGTCGGAAGCAGCACTAAGGTATAATTATTTGAATTGTAGCGTTTCACGAAATGAATCCGCGAATTGTTCAGGTCTCTGCCAATAATGTTTTCAGGGCTGGTTTTACCTTCTTGTCGCTGTTCTTCTCGTGAGCACGGGCCACGGCGTGCTCGCCGTCGGTCAGGTCTCGCCGCAGCACCACGTCGGCGAGTGGAGCTGCCCGCGCGGTGTCCTCAGCGCTTCGGGGCGGGCGCCCCTCCTGCGATATATCCTCCGAGACTCCCGCGCCGCTCAGAGCCACCGAGCTGCCGTCCTGGGTCTCCGGGCCGGGCTCGCTCTTGCGCTTCGACGCCCGTTTCGGTTTGAAGCCGAAGCAGCCCATTCTGAAACCAGGGAGTGAGGAATCTTCCATTTCTGCCTCAACATCGCCCTATTGCAACACCCCGAACAATGCGGAAACGGTCACTGGCCAGGCCTGAAAATGGTTTGAAAAGTATAAGTTAGAATTTAGGAAGCAAAGGAAGTCATCTTGGTTTCAGTGTTGTTTGACTATTTAATTTTCCAAACTGATGATTGCCACAGGAAAAGGTTTTAACGTTTTAAGTCACTTTGTAAAAATTCCAAAGTGGATATATTTTTAAAAAATTATTTTTTGTTTCGAGAAATGGTATTAATCACGTTTTGATGTGGTACCCTATAATTCAGCTTCGTTAAAACATATCATTTTATTTAATGCAATCCATGAAGTGAGTAGTGAGTGGTTGCTGAAAACAGATACCCGTGTGAAGTGATTAGCGTTGAAAATTGATATAATTTCTGGTTATGTATAAATCTGTAATTATACTGTCATTGAATGGTTGTTTACAAATTTCTTAAAGTTTTCTCTCTGTCCAAACAAATGCAAATTTACAAAACGAAATTCTAAAATATTGTTAAGTCATAAAAAAAAAAAGGTTTTGAAAACGCGAATGGTGTTCTTTGACCCTCTCTCGCCCACTAAAACACAGTGACTTCCATAAAAGACCGTCCTTTAAAATTTTTCCAGAACGCAAATACTACGAAAATTATTCTTGCACTTATTGAAATATATTTTACTAAGAATATGATTAAATTAGTGTAATAACTACAATAAAGATTGTGTATAGGGAACACAGAAATTTAGTCTTATGCAAGCACTATCTGAAATTTTTAAAATTACCCTTGAATAACCTACATGACTTCGGGTCTTAGTCGAATAAAAATAATAAGAATCAATATAAGTTTTCCGACGAACAAACATATGACTTCGTAATTCAAATGTTTAAACAATTAACTGGTCTAAATGACGTTTACCGCGAAAATATAAGTATCACCTACATAAATGCATACATTTTAATTTATTCGTAAAATCGATAAACATTTGATTTAATCTCAGACTGTCAAACCCGTCGTTGATGTGTAATGATCCTGTTTCATTTGAAATATTTCTCATGCACTCAGCCACATAGTGCGTTTTTCAGTGCTTATGTCTCAATAAAAAATAACTGATGGCCACAAATAAAATTCGTTCTTTGTAATCAATACAATTAATTTAAATAAATAAATTTGATTTTTGTAGTGTCAGCCTTGTATAGTTGTAGACAAAATAAAACACTTACAATCTTCATATATCTTGCCACTTTAGCTATAAAGAAGTTTAAATGAAGTTCAAGACAAAACGACTAATAATGCAGGAAATGGAAACATAAACAAAGGGGAAAAAATGGGTGCGTGTACTTATCTACGCGCGTGAGAAGACATACTTCTTTGGCATCATTGAAAAATAGTTTTTAATTGCATGCAAATAATTAATTACAATAAAATAATATAAGGGCTGGAAAAAGATAGTCAACACAGTCAATAAAGTTCAGTTTAAATTTGAATAGTTAAATAAATAAAATTTAGATAATAATAAATATATATGACATAATTTGAACTAAATATTATAATATTCTTAATTTTTATTATTGATAATTTAATATTTTAAAAGAAAATAAATAAATTTAATAATAAATTAAAAATTTTAATTTAAGTTTATTCATTTTTGAAAAATTTATATTTATTCAATTTAATAATAAATATTAATATTTTAATTTTATGTTCGATTTTAATTTTTATTACAATTTTTTTAAATGTATTAAAATTATTTCTATATTTTGTAAATATTAAATAATTATAATAAACATTTAACATTAATAATTTAATAATATTTAGTATTTATTATATTAAATAATAATATTTTAATTTATATCAATAAATAATACATACGGATAGTTAACCTCAATTATATTGGAGCACTTGAAAAAGTATTTAAGCACATTTTTTTTACTAATATTTACTAATAGTAAATAATATTAATAAAAATATTAAATTTCAATCACTAGTGAATATAATTTATCAGCACATATATAATTCACACTTGTATGAAACTAAAACACGTGTTGTGAATGTAGAAACTAGAAACATGTGGATAAATATTATAAATATGAAAACAGTGATCAGAGGCGACGAGCGTGCCAACATGCGCGACTAATAGAGGTTCCATTTCTATTTTGTTGGTAACTTTATTCGAGACTTAATGAGCGGTTTAGCGGACAGCTTCAGCCTGTTAATTTTGTGTTACAGTGATGCGCGCGCATCTTAAAATTTCACTCTCATCATGTTTTTCATATCGCGCCTAAAGAAGTATAAATTCAATAATTGTGTGGCTGCTTTACTGTCGAAAATTCTAGATTATTTTGAGCAAACTGTTTGTTAGTTGTCCGCCCACTGGGTCTAGTGGCTAGTGTCTCTAGCTGATGGGCCAAGGGGATTCCGGGTTCGATTCCCAGCCCCGGGTAGGGGGGCATTTCAAACCTTCTCCCTGGGTTCGGAACTGGGTGTTTGTGATATCGCTTTCACCTCAATCCCGCGGAAGGCAATGGTAAACCATTGCAGTATCATCCTGCCTCGGCAAGTACATGGAGTCACGGCTGTCATCATTAAAGTAAGTTACGTTTTAAATAATATGTACAAATTTAATTGTTATGTTAATTTGAAAGTATAATTTAATTCAAACGAACGTTATTAAATGCCATATAATCTTGTTTTTATATTGGATAACTTGTGTGTTCTGGCGTTCCAAGTCCCTTGGATGTTACGGTAAACCTTAAAATTATAATTTTTTTTTGTCGGCAGTTTAGGACTAAAATTACCAGCCAACACATTTTAGGCAGACAGTCAGACCATGTTTTCGTAAACTGCGTTGGTTTTCTTGGTTTCAGTAATACAAATCCCTAACTTGGACAGACTTTTTAGATTATAGTGTCTGTATTATTGACCACTACCTCTGAGAAAAAACCTAACTATTTCTTGCATGAGTTGCATACGATGAATTTTTTTTTAATTTCATAATCGTTTAGTAATCATCCATCTGCTGAAGTGATACGAGCACCTTTAATTTTTCTACACTGGTAATACGTTTTGTTCTCGCAATAATGATTACATATTGACTTCTATTGGTTTCTGTCAAGCTTTTTAATTTTTATCGATAGCTTTATCATGACTGAATTATAATTAAACATATTTACAGCACGACTGCACCAAATAAGTCATTTGTATATGGGTGTTTGACGAAACATGTTCTTAATCAAAATAAGCATTTGGCAGAACAGACATTGAGCAAAGTATATCTATATATTTTATATAAAAGCTATTTAGCGAAAATTCCGTAGTCATTCGTAAAATTCTGTATAATAATCCGAAAATAGTATTTGAAACATATGTTTCTTCATTGTTCCCTGAAACTGCGTTTTAATTATAAATGTGGCTAGGTATACTTAACTTATCCAAACGATCATACCATTAACCTAGCATAACCAAATTTCAAAAATATTTTACAGTTTTAGGTAGATTTCAAAGAAATACTACCTAAAGGCTAAAGGCTAATTAAGATACTGTATGTACTGAATATACACATCCAACACATATTATTATTATTATTATTATTATTATTGGAAGGTAAGGATGTTTAATTTTGGTTTTTTTAATATTTATTGATTTGATAAATTTATGGAATATTTTTATGTATCCTATACATATAATTAAAACATGGCGTACTAATAATACAGTCAAAACCACAGTTAATTAGCGAACAGCAACTAAAATATATTTATAAGTTTAAATCACAGTGACATAGGCCGTAATAGCGAACGTGTGGGGTGCAAGTATTAATTAATTTGATATTTAGCCTTCTGGCTATGTTCAAGCTTCCAATAAACATCATGTATTATTATTTTAATTTTTATAATAAACAAGACAAATATAAAAAATGCATACTTCTATATGGTGATTATATAGTGGATGTCATATATTTTCATAGTGATATAGCTGTGTACAAAAGCATTGCATTGAAACGGTATTCTAGCCTGTCAACAATGACGAGTACCATAGCTAGTACAGAATTAAGGGGGTTTATTTTAATGTTATGTTCTAGATATACGGAATTATTACAGTTTGGTTGGTACTTACAGAGTATGTATTACTGTCATGTTCAAATTATGTAATTGATTTCACTTCTGCCAAAGAGCAATTTCCATGTTCGTGAAGGCTGATGATTTCCGCTAACACTGCGTAGTAGTCATGGATATATCTAAACAGTTTTGTAGCAAAAAAAAATTGTTTTGTTAACAAATACGACTCTCTAATAAATAATAGTTTAAAAAACTAAAAAACACGCTTTATATAGAAAACGAAACTAACAAATAGAAAATAAACTTTAATAAATTTGAATTAAGAATAGTGTAAAAATTTTTAATAAATATAAATTAATAATAGTGTGTATAAGAAAAAAATGTATTTTATTTAAGAAAAAGCGTGGGGTGCATGGTATCCATAGTTATAAATATTTTATTGACATATATGAGTAGAAGGATTATCATTTCGATAATATCTTAAAAAGGACCCCACGCTTTTTTTTAAATAAAATACATTTTTCTTATGTACACTATTAGTAATTTATATTTATTAAAAAATTTTTCACTATTCTTAATTCAAATTTATTGAAATTTATTTTCTATTTTTAAGTTTGGTTTTCTATATAAAGCGTGTTTTTTTTAGTTTTTTTAAACTATTATTTATTTTCTACTTTTTAGTTTGGCTTATTTATAGACGTATGAAAGAAATTTTATAACAATGTAAAAAAACTTGATAGTTATTACTTCAATTTAGTATTAAAGCAGAAAATGTTGTTTTATAATAATGTTTCACTCTTGGTTAATTGATAAAATGAAACAAATACGTAATTGTGTTTCTCTATTTAACGAAAGAAACAACATTTAAATTCCTTATTTCAGGTTTTCTTTCTCCATATTTTTACAAATATAGATAATATTCTCTTCAAGAAAGTATATTGTACACAATAATCATAACCCACTCTCACTTTTCATTTAATTAAATGTCACAATATTTAGTAGGCTTTGTTTATATCGCGCCAAAGACAAACTGAAAGAAAAGAGTTCGCACATGGGCGAAATGGTTTTCTTTACAACGAGCGAACTCTTTTCTTTCAGTTTGTCTTTGGCGCGATATAAACAAAACCTACTAAATATTATTAAATTATATAATTTGACAAAAATCTTACTTTTCAAATTGAATAATGGAATAATCTTATCAAATTAGTGTATTGTCATCGGTCCTCGATAAATCTACAAAGTTTGAATGAAATCTGGCCGTTTAATGTGGGTCAAAATCGCACCCAAAGGAGTCGGTTACAAACATACAGGTGAAGCTAATATAAAGCGTGTAAAAAAAGACTGCACAGCACAAAATGCTGCTTACAAATACCTCAATGAAAGAAAATTTAGCCTTAAGGATCCTTGAAATAGGATTGCGAATAGTTGCAAGGATCCTCACACAATCACTGATACGGCCAGGGGTATCTGTGTAAGTGATTGATCATATGTGCGACGCTCGATGGTACTTCTAGCCCGGTATCGCCTCTAAGCGCAAGGCTTGTGACCTGGCGCCGCAGTCTTCTCGTCATGCATAGGCCAACTATGAGACTTTAACGGTAACCATAACATTATGTGGTGGAGAAATGAAGATAAAGGTGTAATGCAAGGCCCTTGAGTGCATTTGAGAATCTTTGTATGAGTTTTCATTATTAAAAGTTAATCTGAAAACGCGCGTTTAAGACATTTTCACATTTCTAAAAATACAGTTTAAAAACGAAGTACGGAATCACAACTACTCGTGTGCCCGCAATGTATCCTAAAAAAGCTTTTCTTAAGCAGGCTCCACTCGGATATCTTGAGCAGATTTTAAGTAGCGTGGTTTCTCATGAAACTCTGCACACCGTGTGTGTGCCCAAGCAGGTGGGGACCTTAATATATTTGTTTAACTCTATTCATTACTTGAGGACAATTTTTTTACGATTATTCATAGAGAGTTATTTTCACGCTATTAAGCAAACTTCTGGCATTAGAATTTAGGCCCGTTCTACAATGACACGGAAACGGATAGGAATCTCCCGGCACGAGTTTCAACAATGGCACGCAGACTAAGACGGAACAGTACGGATTAAATCGGCAATGCTCAGCTCTTCCGTTTGAGTTGTTCCGCACGACCATTAGAAGCCGAGTATTTGGCCGCGGTGGAAGCCATGCTTGTTTATATACTAAATACGTTAAACATTGTTTTATGTACAAGAATATATAGTGTTCTGTTATTACTTTGTCGGTTATTTTTTGACGTGACAACGTCTGATAAATCGATGAACGCCGGCTGCACGCACGAAAAAGTGTCCCGTATCGCACATTGTCCCGTTACGCGCATGGCCCCGTTACACGCATTGTCCCGTTACGCACATTGCCCCGTTACGCACATTGTCCCGTTACGCACATTGTCCCGTTACACACATTGTCCCGTTACACACATTGTCCCGTTACACACATTGTCCCGTTACACACATTGTCCCGTTGCGCACATTGTCCCGTTACGCTAATTGTACGCTTGTGCCGCAACTATCTCTCTTCCACTCGATTGGAACAACCATCGATTTGACTTTTTCGAGGCACATTAAACTTGAAACACTCCCATTCGTTTCCTACTTTTCCTAGCATGGTCCTATCCTTAACAGAATAACACTGATGGGAAGAAGTTAAATAGCAAACATGTATAAAAGTTATAGTTAAAATATTCTCTTCGTTTAAGTAATAAACATATTTGAATTAATGAGTGTAAATAAAAGTAAATTTTTCTATTAGATTGTGCATTTCATTTCACTCCTTCTTTGTATCCATTCTAAAACTGAAAACTGTTGTGTTTGTTTCGTCTTTTCGTTTGGTCGTGTTTTTGTCTCGTTTTGACTGTTGTGCTGAATTTTTTGGGTTCAATATTTTTTGTGCTGTCATCATTTGTGGGTTTTTTTCGTTTCTCTTTTTGTTTTTTGTTTTTTTCGAAACCTATTGTGTTTGTTTCGTCTTTTCGTTTTGCTGTGTTTTTTGTCTCGTTTCAACTGTTGTGTTGAATTTTTTTGGGTTCGGAATTTTTGTGCTGTCATAATTTGTGGGGGTTTTTTCGTTCTGTTAGTCCATTTTTCTTTGTTTTTTTCCTTGTTTGTTGACCATATTACTGTTGTGGAATATTATGTGGCGTTAAATCCTGACAACAGCAATTTTTACTTAATTTGTGTTTTTTGTCTTTTGTGTTTTTTTTGTAGTTTTCTTCTGCAGACATACATGTGCTAAGCAATGGCGTATGTCCAAAAGCCTACATCAAGTCATAAATATTTCTGTTAATATTTAACAATAATATAATCATGTATGTACAAAGTACTGTAGGTAAAGGTAAAACAGCGAAAAAAGAATATCAAAGGATTTGTGGGGGCCCTCCGTTTGTGGAGGCCTCGGGGCAACTGGTTGCCCTCTCCTAAATCCGGCCCTTAGCCAGGATGTTGTGAAGAAGGGAGTCCAATATAACCATAGTATCATTTCTTTATGAACAAGTTTTCTTTATAATTGAATTTTAAAAGATAATTTTAGAACTCCAACCTTAAAAATTGGAAAGTTAAGTAATATTTTGCTGAACATAAGTTTTTAATACGTTTTTGTTTAGTCAATTTTAAAACAAATTATAATTACACGTGTATTTATATTATTAAATATGCGAGACACACACTTCAAGTCTGTACGAAAGACATTCTTACAGTAACACCGTGTGCAAAATCGGCATTAAATATAACCTACTTTGTAACACAATTCCTGTTGCTTCTGTATAGTGAGGCTTGCCGGGCTATGATGGCGAGAAAATGCATCATTGTAGCCCAGTAAGTATCTCTCCGTGAACTTAAAAAGAGCTGAAATGCTTATAATTAGGGGCAGGCATTTTTCGCGAAACGATCTGAACACTTATTAGACTGCAAAAAAAGTATACCCGCACCTGTGGTTTCTTCCTTGTGATTGGCGGCCTTCTGCGAGAGAAGTCGTTGCCTTATTTGACCGAGCCACTCAGGACGCGTTTGCTTCCGCACTGGATTATCGTGATTGATGTTGTTACGAAAAACGTGTACCTGAGAGAAACTCGCCCAATCACGAAACACAGACGATGCTACAGTGTTTTAACTTCCGTCTAGTCCTGAAATCTTTTCGCGAAATCTGCATGCCCCTTCTTATAATTCTGTTGGGCTGAGTTGGCTTGTTTGTTGGGTCCGGCCACGCGGCTAGTGCCTGTCTACCACAGTGTGTTCCGCTCACCTGTACGTCCCGGCGTGGTGCGCGCCTCGCTGCAGCCTGGCCTGTGTCCACCAGTGTGTCAGCCTGGCACCCGGCTATCGCGCGGGGACATCTCACAAGGTCCAAGCTACAGTCCACAGGCCCCGTATTGCCCAACAGGCACCGTTAAGGGGCCCGCCTCGTCAGGGGTGTATGTGTGTTAGTGAGGCGGAATAATAAGCGCGACGCTCGCTGGTATTTCTAGCACGGTATAGTCTCTAAGCGCAAGGCCCTGAACTGGCGCGCAGTCTTCTCGTCGTCACAGGATAACTGTTTAATTTGAGCGGTGACTGTAATATTATACTGCCGAGAAATGAAGATAAATGTGTAATGCAAGTCTCTTAAGTGCTTTCAAGAATCTGCACCGATTGTTTTACGTCTAAAAATTACTCTGAAAACACGCATTTTAGACATTTTCACCATTCTAAAAATACAGTTTAAAAACTTCATCCGAAATCAAAAGTACTTTTCGGTCCTCAGTGAACTCTTAAATGCTTTTCGTAAGCAGACCCCACTGGGATATCTCGAGTAGTTTGGAAATCGCGTTGTTTTCCCTGCAGCTCTGCGCACCGCGTGTGTGCCCGGGTAGGCGGAGCCCTGCTGCCGCGACGAGCCTTGCGCGCGCCGGCCGACGCGACGGAGGAAGATCACGCGCGCTAAGTGAGGCGGGGGCGATAAGCGCGACGCTCGCTTGTCGAGGCGCGCAGACTTCTCCTCGTGCACGGGACAACCACCGAGTTCATCCCGTGGACCGTGACAAATACGGGCCGGGGAGACGAAGAGTCCCTTTTAAGTGCTTTCGTGCCTCCAAAAATTACTCCGAAAACACACCTTTTTGGCCACTTCAAATCTTCTAAAAAAAAAATTGCAATTTAGAAACTACTTTTCGGAACCTCGGCGAATTTTTCATAAATGCTTTTCGTGAACAAATCCTAGTAGGACGTCTTGAGTAGTTTAGAAATCGCGTGGTTTTCCCGATGCATGCTACCCTTTCTGCGAGGCTGAAACCCAGCATGATCAGGCGTGAAGGCTTCGGCCTGGCACGCACCTAGAGTCTTCCCTAACACAGACCCCTCCCGAACAAATACAAACAAGCAAACAAGCAAACAAGCAGAAAATTTAAAAAAAAAAAATCTTATATTTTTGAATTCTAAGTAATGTTAATTACCCATCTCCAATTTTTTTTGACGTAACTTAATTCAATTAAAAAAAATTTACCTTAAACAGTTTTATTATTAGTATAGATGGATAATTATTTTAACATTATGCTAACTTCACGGAAGATGGTCTGATTCTTTAGCGAGATAGCATTTATTTACTTAACTAACAGCCATAATAAAAATTAGTTCCCATTAATGTTACCTAAACGGATATGAGTCAGTAAGAAAAGTTTGTAAAAAAATTCAACTAAAAAACTTTTTTTTTTGCAAATTAACAATTCATTACTGTAACACGTATTTCCATTATACCACTTACATTAACCATTTTTAATTTTATTGGTCATAAATCCGATTTTATAATACATATATGTCACAAATCAAAGCTTATTTTAGTTTTTTTAAAAAAATGTGTCTGTTGAGTCTACGGGTGACAAGGAAACTTCTTGCTTCTTAGGTATACATAGTTTTTTTTTTATTGAACATGAGATAATATTCAAGAATAGTAAGGATGCTGGTATGATATAGAATTTAAAAAATGGCCTTTTCCACGCCCTGTATTCTTGCATCGGTTCACTGGAATTTTTTGGCACTTTTTTTTTTTTTTTTTTTTGCGTTTTATTCCCACGTTGCCTTTCATAGTACCTCGTATTTGCTTCTGCCTTCTTATTATTTTTAAGCACGATGTTAAATCATGATTTCCATTTGTAATAAAAGAGCAAAAATCACTCAATCGAACATAAATTACACTTATAAAGTGCATCATATGTCAATAAGTCTTTTTGACATTTCAAATCACAGAGTTAACATACCAAAAATAAATTACACTTATAATCTAACCTCCTAAGACTATATGTCTTTTTTACATTTTCAATCACAGTATTCACATAAAAATGAATGATAATTACAAAGTTCATTGAACATATCCATAACACTTTTCCACAGGAATAAATAAATTGTAGGTACTTCAAATAAAGTAAAGAAATATGGTAGCGTCAATCGTTAGCTGTTAGTAAAACTGAAGAGTAGACAAACACAAGCAGCGTTATGAGAGTTTGGTAGCATCACTGCTGCGTCACTTCTACCTCTTCCCTGCCGACTCCCCCTCCGGCCGTTACAACTAGCATACAGCATGCTCCGCTACGTACCTATCTCCCTCCCTTTTACCATTTTCCCATTCGACCGCTAGAGCTTGCGTTGAAGTGGCTTCGCCGCTGACGCACTTTCCTCTACAGGTTCCCCCACCACGTGCCTGACTATTCCCCTTATGCGATCGGAAATTTCGTAACGCTCGAAAATTTTAAGCCCTCAGAAAAGAAGTTTCACTTCAAAAATGTTATGATTTTTGACTAGAGGAAGCCAAATAGACGCACAATAAACGAGATGCTAAAGAATCGACGAAAATGGCTTGTATTACTTTTTTTTTATTTAATTGGGGAAAAAAATTAGGCCGATACCGTGAATGGCCTTTATGTACTAAGTATTTTTTTACGAACTACAGAATTTGAAAATTTATTTATTCATACTGTGCGATATATACAACTAATTATCAGTTCAAATAACAGAAGGAATTTCCAATGCAATAACAAATGAATATCAACAACCGCATTGCGCAGAGCTTTCACTTGTTTTTTATATTTTTATTTTTTTTCACTGGACACTGATGAAGATTCACTGGAATAGCTTGCAAGATACGTAACCTAGACTGAGTAAGATGCATCCACTGAAATGAATTTTCTATCTGTATTCTTTAAGGTTACATTAAAGTAATGGAAACTGTCCTCCATTAGCATAAAAATCTCATTGAATAATTCAGCTACTCACCTGTAAATATATGTTTATATTTCACGCTGTTGACAAGTAAAAGGAGATGAAATATCACCACGTTTTTTGTGAATAATACAAAAATGTGTGCCCTTCTTTTTGGCAATCGCAATTAACCACTGTTGCCATTCTGTCGAATGCAGTAACAAAAATGTGCGTTTTTGCTGCGACAGACAAACAATCCTATCGGTGACGGTAAAGAAAAAAAATATTCAGTGTAAAAGATAAGATAATAATTCGAACATAATCGGCTGTATGTCGACGCTGATATGCCACAAGGACAAATGCTGATACTGGAGCTTAATATTGCCATGTCCAACAAGGTCATAAATTATTTTAAAGTAAAATGTTTGGAAGAACGTTGTTTGCATATATTTACTGGTTTTTTTTACTGCAACTGTCTTGTCATTTTCAGTCCATTGTGTTCGTCGGTGTTGTGATATTGTTCTCTCTTAATTTTTCCACGGAATTATCCGTGCCGTCTTTAAATTTAACATTTTATATCGGCTGATTTTTTAGCTTTTTTTTCTGTGTGTGTATTCATCTTTCTGTGTCTATTTTTCGGTTGTTTTTCTATTACAATACAGATCAAAGTATCAATGGCGTAGGTCTTAAATATATATTTAAATATTTTTTTGTGAATACACCAGGTTGTGTTAATGTCAAAATAATTCTGATGTCTTTTCAACGCTGGTTTCACATTGGATTCAGCCTTGATACTAAAGGGTCCTTTGGCTAAGACTGCATCGTAAAGGACACGTCCTTACTATTCGAAAACAGCAAACAGTGTTCGTCCTTCCAAGTACCTGTCTACCTTGATCACAAATGAACATACAACTCGGAATTATGGAATTCGACGACGTAGTTTCTAAGAAGGTACAGTTGTATGGAACAAGTCGTTTATTATAGGTGCACTCTTTGTGTGAAGCACGTAAGTTGGTGATTGTTCACGAGAAAAGAGCATCCGTAAAAATTAAGAAAAAATTCTAAAAAATGATTTTTTCTTGTTACTGGCCTTTCTTAAAGTGATAATTTAAAAGGGAATCACGATATAACAAATTAGTTTTCTGGTAATTCGCCGTTTTAATGGTTGCTTTATCTACATTTAAAATCTTTCAATTCGTAACAAGTATTTACACTACTCACGGAATTTTAAATGTAGCTAAAGTAGTCTTGCCAACCATACACACTATTTTAAACTACTTTGAATAATCGTAAAACACTTTTCAAAATATTAGAAAATTGCCAGACGCTAAAAAAATCTATTTTGTATTTTTTTTCATAAACATTTACCCGTACACTACGGTTGTAAATGAAACAGAAATGTTTATGTATATATTTGTAAGTGTATACATTTACACAGTAACAACTTAATCACTGCGATATAGTTTTCGCAGTAATACTGGGTTAGGACTCTTACCCGGGAATTTACGCTTTGTGTTGTCCCAGTGCCTGCAAGAGTTAAAGTTATTTGAAAACCGTTCCCTAAATAACTTTCCAGTATTAACTGCGTATATATTAAACATGCAAAAATAACCATAGACATGTATCGTACAATGTTACAATATATTCCTTGTAGTACTACAAACTATTTCTTGGCAACTGGTTTCCAAAGGTATCGTTTGTCAACGTACAGAAAAGAAAAATTTTTCTCTACAAGACTCCATTTTCAAGAATGCCAGGAAATTTCTTTGGAATGCTTAGAGACATAATAATCTTCCAGTTTGTGACCTGTCTCAAGATAAGCGTCCTAAACAATATTAGACTTAAAGAAACTTTATCCCCCATAGGACTTTATACTTTATCAATGTTTCAGTAGAGTGTGTAGTGTATTTTATGTCTGTATTATTTATGCAATTTAAATCAACCTTCATAAATAAGGTTTTTTTTAAGTGACATAATTATTCTTGTAATTTTTTCAGGTTTATTTGTATTATTTTTATGTTCAAGATGTAAATATTCGTCTATTGTTGTTATGTAGGCCTACTCAGTTGTCACAGATGTGATATACACACAGATGTAAAGTGAACAAGAACCTTCCCCTTCGTCCCGTAGATAGGATAAGAATTATGACCTGGAAATCAGTTGTTGTTTTTTTTAATTGGCCTTTATTATTTTCTAAATAAGTGAGTTATTTTTCTTCCTTTTTTAAAAAAAAAAAGCAGTCTCGCATGGAAGAGCCGATATGGCTGGAGCATGTAATGATTCACGTTGTATTATGGGTAGTCTCACATGTTAGGCGTAGAGACTGGAAAAATTCGCGCTTTGGATTACCTCTAGGATAGACTCCACTATACTCTACACACTCGAGCAAATGCCACCTGCTCATTGGTTACTGACTCGTGTCATCTGTCAACTGGGACGCTTGCGAGTCGATACTTTTTTGGTTGAAAGTTTTTCATTTACTCAAAGTAGAGACCGGAAAAATTCGCGATTTCAATGACCTGTAGGATATACTCCATGATCCTCTATGCACGCGGGAAAATTACATTTGCTCATCGGCTACTGACTCCTGACACATGTTTAACTGCGACGCTAGTGATTCGATACTTCTTTAGTTAAAGGTTTTTCACTGGCCGAGTGTCATTCAGATAAACTGTGGCACAATCACTGATGCGGTAAAAAGGCCAACCTTTTATGGATTCTAGCCTATCACGAAATGAATCCGCGAATTTTTCCAGTCTCTAGTTAGGCGCTATTTAATGTATGAACAAACTACTTGCCTACAGAAGGAAGGAAGTGTTCTCTGTGTCGGTAAGAGCGCGGTGGTCGCGTGTTCCCAGACCTGCGCGTGTACGACACGTGCTCCAGTCCTGAGGGAGCTGTGAAGGCGACCTTGAGGGCGCTGGTGGCGGCTGAAGAAGACTCGGGCCTGCAGCCACCAGACTTCCTCGGTAGGTCCGCGCGCTGTCCTGCTCGACGACCGTGCGTCTGAAAGGGGTGCTGTCACAACTTAGAAACACACAATTTAGAAACACACAAGATAGAATCTTCTAAGTTATGCTTGTTCTAAGTTGTGTGTTTCTAAGTTATGACGTTTCTAAGTTGTGTGGTTCTGCGTTGCATGTTTCTCAGTTGCGTGTTTCTAAGTTATGACAGTTTTAAGTAGTGTGGTTCTGCTTTGCGTGTTTCTAAGTTACGTGTTTCTAAGTTATGATAGCTTTAAGTTGTGTGTTTCTAAGTTGTGATGGTTCTAAGCTATGACTTTCTACGTTATGAGGTTTCTAAGTTGTGTGTTTCTAAGTTATGATCGTTCTAACTTGTGACAGTTCTAAGTTACGTGGATTTTTTCTAAGTTTCTAATTTATGACTGTTCTAAGTTGTGTGTTTCTAAGTTATGTGTGGTTCCCCGTCTGAAACACTGCGGACCAATCATTGCAACAGGGACAGCATGGCAAGCTGGTAGTAAAAAAAACGTGAGACAGGTATTTAAAATATGGCCACAAACGCGGAGCACAATAACCTCAAATCCCCGTCGTGTAGCCCTCTGCTCAAATACTCCCCTTACTAGATGCCATCAAGTCGGGGTGGCGTCAGGCGGGTAGCCGCCTATCCCTGCAGCATGGCGGGTAGCCGCCTATCCCTGCAGCATGGCGGGTAGCCGCCTATCCCTGCAGCATGGCGGGGTTCAACCTGAGCCGCACGCCGCGCCGCCACGAAATTTTTTTTTTTACTTTTTTTCCTAGCCTAAGTTATTCTAAGTGTAAGGGGAGGGTCCAGGTTAGGGGATGACCTAAGTGTGTCTCAGGCCGAAGCCTATACACTCTACCATGCGGGTTTTTAACCATGTAGGACAAGGTTTCGTCCATCATGTGCTAATTGGGGTTTATTGGCCAGCCATGGCTGCGATTGGCGCCATGGCTGACGCCTCATTGAACGTCTAGCTTAAAAGCTAACTAATGTGACCCAGGTAAAGCCTGCATAGACACGTGGAGCCTGACCAAGGGAATCAGGCACGACGAGGTCTCTGCACCGTCCGCAATGTTTCATGAGGACGTTCGGCCTTGAAATTTTACTCCTTTACTCCCATCACGCCCAAAGAAGTTTCACTTCAAAATATTCGTTGTTATCGAACAAAACCTTTCCTCGTTCTCACTTCACATAAGGGACAGGCCTGTGGCTGTGACCGCAGGGTTCGTGGGGCCCGACGACGCGGCGGGCGTGGAGGCGGTCTCCCGGGTGCTGCACGTGCTCAACCTCACCCACGTGGCGCCGCGGCGACTGCCGCGCCCCGCCTGGCCCGGCGACCACACGCTGCACGTGGCCGCCGCGCGCCCCGACAGCACGGCGCAGGTGAGCGCTGGCGCTGGGCGACCTGCCTCCAGGTGGCGGTGGCCGACCTCCGAGTAGAGGAGGCCAGCCTTCAAGTAGAGTGGCCGACCTCTAAGTAGGGTGGCCAACCTCTAAGTAGGGTGGACAACCTCTAAGAAGCGTGGCTAACCTCTAAGTAGGGTGGCCAACCTCTAAGTAGGGTGGTCAACCTCTAAGTAGGGTGGACAACCTCTAAGTAGGGTGGTCAACCTCTAAGTAGGGTGGACAACCTCTAAGAAGCGTGGCTAACCTATAAGTAGGGTGGCCAACCTCTAAGTAGGGTGGTCAACCTCTACGTAGGGTGGACAACCTCTAAGTAGGGTGGACAACCTCTAAGTAGGGTGGTCAACCTCTAAGTAGGGTGGACAACCTCTAAGAAGCGTGGCTAACCTCTAAGTAGGGTGGCCAACCTCTAAGTAGGGTGGTCAACCTCTAAGTAGGGTGGACAACCTCTAAGTAGGGTGGTCAACCTCTAAGTAGGGTGGACAACCTCTAAGAAGCGTGGCTAACCTCTAAGTAGGGTGGCCAACCTCTAAGTAGGGTGGCCAACCTCTAAGTAGGGTGGTCAACCTCTAAGTAGGGTGGCCAATCTCTACGTAGGGTGGCCAATCTCTAAGTAGGGTGGCCAACCTCGAAGTAGGGTGGCCAACCTCTAGGTAGGGTGGCCAACCTCTAAGAAGCGTGGCTAACCTCTAAGTAGGGTGGCCAACCTCTAAGTAGGGTGGTCAACCTCTAAGTAGGGTGGACAACCTCTAAGTAGGGTGGTCAACCTCTAAGTAGGGTGGACAACCTCTAAGAAGCGTGGCTAACCTCTAAGTAGGGTGGCCAACCTCTAAGTAGGGTGGTCAACCTCTAAGTAGGGTGGACAACCTCTAAGTAGGGTGGTCAACCTCTAAGTAGGGTGGACAACCTCTAAGAAGCGTGGCTAACCTCTAAGTAGGGTGGCCAACCTCTAAGTAGGGTGGTCAACCTCTAAGTAGGGTGGACAACCTCTAAGTAGGGTGGTCAACCTCTAAGTAGGGTGGACAACCTCTAAGAAGCGTGGCTAACCTCTAAGTAGGGTGGCCAACCTCTAAGTAGGGTGGCCAACCTCTAAGTAGGGTGGTCAACCTCTAAGAAGCGTGGCTAACCTCTAAGTAGGGTGGCCAACCTCTAAGTAGGGTGGCCAACCTCTAAGAAGGGTGACCAACCTCTAAGTAGAGGAGACCAACCTTTAAGTAGAGGAGACCAAGCTCTAAGTAGCGAATATTAACCTGTAAGTAGCGAAGATTAATCTGAAAGTGTCGAATATTTACCTCGATGTGGCGGAGGCCAATCTCGAAATTGCGGAGGCCAGCATTCAAGTGGCGGAGGCCAATAAATAAAAGAAGTTAATATCTAGTAGCCCAATTGTACCATGTACCATGGAGGTAAGAAATTATGGAATGGGTGTGGCCATTCTTTTCCACGTTACTAATTGAAGTTAAACTGAGAACAACCGTCTTTCCAGTCTGAGTAACAGGACATTTTATCTTTGCAAAGAAGTTTAACGCTAATTCCTTGTGGATTTGTTGTTGACATCTTTGTTTAGCTAAACTTAAATTATTATGGCGTTTTTATCTATTCTTCCTAACAAGTTTCTTTCAAATATATTTAAAAACTTCTAGCATTCGCATTTATACAGCAACGATGTTATGTTAGCCAATTGTTACCGAGATTTAATTCACCTTTAGAACAGAAACTCACTATACATCCTTGCTTTCTAACACATTTTTAGTAACAGCAGCAAACATTTTGTGTGAGAAATTTTTAAACCTAATTTTAGGTTCTTTTTTAGTTGTATTAAAATTGAATTACAATAAACTTACAATTTTTATTGGTAAAACAAGCGCTCTCGTTTTGAATAAACTTAATTTACATATGGGCAGTATTGCAATATTTATATCAACTAAGCAGTTGTACAGCGACTTACGGTAAGTGTTGTGGGAACTGACCAAAACTTGACAAGCTGTAATTTTCCCGCGAGGCATGGTCAGATATGAGTGTCTAATATGACCCAGTTTTCAACATATGAGATTAAATCTCTATGTATAGGGCCATGTATTTTTGGTGAAAAATATCTGAACGCTCATAGACTAAAATAACGTATGCCCGCGCCAGCCGTTTCTTCCTTGTGATTGGCGGCCGTCTGCAGGAGAGGCCATTGCCTCGTTTGGCCGAGCTATTCTGCATATACACACATACATTGATACGCACAGAGTGTTTCAGTTCCTCATGGCCAAACTCTGGATATCAATTGCACAGTTCAAAATAATAAACAAAAAATGAATTATAGTAACTTTTATAAAATAAATCATTCGTTCATTAGGTAGGCTATTTCAAATTTCGTGTTTTTCCAACTTTTCGTTACAATACCGTATAAAGACGCTAATAATTCAATAGATACTTAAGCTTCAAAAGAGCCAACATTACCATTTGAAAAAGCATTAGATTTATTGTAAGATTTTTTTTTTCAATTATAAGTCACTTTAAAGGTTGGCCTACAACAGTCCAAACATTTTAAAGTTCCAACAAATGAAATTTTGAAATATATTGCATGTTTACCGGATTACTCGTTAAATTTCTCAAAATATTTATCTGATATACTTTACATCGGTATATCCCTTTAAGAAAATAATGTTGTAGTAATGTTATTAAACGATGATTCAGTGTTAGAAAACTCAATCCAAATTGAAAATTGTATTCTAAATTTTAATATTTATTTAATATTTAGATTTTTAATATAATTTTAATTTTCAATAGATAGAAAGAAATGAATTTCAAATCGTTAGTAAATTAAACAAGTTCTTCTTTTACTTCAGAAAAACGAAATTGGAAATGTTCACATTCAGAAATTAAATGGTACTCGCATTCCGTCGTTCTTAGTATTTCGTCTTATTCTTTTTTCTCTAAATGTGGACCTAGATAATCAAATAATAACAATAATAAGAGTTTTCAATATAATGTTCTACAAGGACGGAAAACTACACACAGCTGGATAAATAGGAATCTTTATGCACGAAGGCCAAATGAGATTTTATTGATTTTTAAATCCATTAGCTTAATCGTCTTTTTAAAACTTTCGTTTCGTAAGTTGCAGGTTATTTAGTTTAGAGAAGTAAAAAAAAATGCTATCTTTGTGTGTGTCATTAACGGATGTGAATTTTTTAGACGATAATGAAGTAGATATGGTTAGATTTTGCGAAAGTAATTTGGAGCGAGTTATACCACACAAAACATTGTAACGTCTTCGTGCCAGGATGGTCGAAAGATGTTTTTGTGACATGACGTATTTATTTTCAGACAAATCATTGTCGTTGTGTATTGCAACAGCTGCGTTCTCGATGGCCTTTTCAAGATCCTAGACCTGTCACTTCGTGGTTATCTGACGACTAGGCTGGACTGCAATGTCTTCATTTTCGAGAGATGTAAAAACTGTTCGTGGATGTCGCTTGTGTTGTACGCCATATCCTTCTTTCACTGATTCGCGTGGGACAAGCAGTTTGATTGCAAAACTGTGGATTGTTTGACGGCAGTGTTGATTGCAAATATTGTGCAATTTAACGATCTGTAATTTATAATTAGGGACCGGAAAAATCCATGGGTTCAATGACCTGTAGGATGAACTCCATAGTTCTACGTACACTCGGTCAAATGCCACCCACTCATTGGCTGCTGACTTGTGAGACGTTCCAGCGAAGAAGCCTGTGATTCGATAAAGCTTTGGTTGGGTGTTTCTCATTGGTCCAGAGTCATCAAGGTGAGTTGTGAGCCAATAGCAGAGGCAGCACTAAGGTTTAAGAATTGTACTTTAGCCTATCGCGAAATGAACTCGCGAATTTTTCCGGTCTCTATTTATAATTTACTGAAAAGCTGAGTATTATTGTTTGTTATTTCGGATCAAATAAAGACAAGACTGAAAACGATTTTTTTTTTTTAAGAACTATGGTTGAAAGTTATGGATTATGGGGGAAATTATGAGTCTTTCGCCATTTTTTTTTTATTTTCGTGTGTTTCAATGAGTAATTTTATAGTCTTTTTAATTAAAATTTAGTTAACCGTTGACTTTAAAAAATTTTATTTTAGAAAAAAAAACATTTTCATCAAAGTGGTTATATTGTCTTTTTTCTTGGGAAAAAGGGGGGGGGGGGGAATGGGAATTGGTTGTGGATTTTAAACGAAAATCGACGTGCTTTTTTTTTTATAATAATTTTGAAGTTTTAGTGGTTTTGGATGCCGTTCACACAGGCTACTACAAGTCAGATGCGTGATTTTATCCAACCCGGAAAGTGTCGTCGGTAAGAGGGAGGGGGGGATGGAGCGTGCGGGCAAACAGGTTCGTGATAGCGATTGTAAACAAAAACACCGTACCCCTGCAGTAAGCACCGTTGTCGCTGATGGGGGTTAGTGCGATGGAAAAAAAGAATTTGGAGTAGAGAGGGAGGAAGGATGGAAATTAATAATCCCTTATTCGTTATTTCAGACACACTCCCTTCCCCCTCCCTAATCCCGTGATGCGAACATGGCGCCGGACCGACACCGCGGAGAGACCGCGGTCGTGTCCGCGCGTGCGGCAGCGCCGTGCTGAGCTGTGCACTCCCGGTAGCGCCGTGCTGAGCTGTGCACTCCTGGTAGTGCCGTGCTGAGCTGTGCACTCCCGGTAGTGCCGTGCTGAGCTGTGCACTCCCGGTAGTGCCGTGCTGAGCTGTGCACTCCCGGCAGTGCCGTGCTGAGCTGTGCACTCCCGGCAGTGCCGTGCTGAGCTGTGCACTCCCGGTAGCGCCGTGCTGAGCTGTGCACTCCCGGCAGCGCCGTGCTGAGCTGTGCACTCCCGGTAGTGCCGTGCTGAGCTGTGCACTCCCGGCAGTGCCGTGCTGAGCTGTGCACTCCCGGCAGTGCCGTGCTGAGCTGTGCACTCCCGGTAGCGCCGTGCTGAGCTGTGCACTCCCGGTAGTGCCGTGCTGAGCTGTGCACTCCCGGCAGTGCCGTGCTGAGCTGTGCACTCCCGGCAGCGCCGTGCTGAGCTGTGCACTCCCGGTAGTGCCGTGCTGAGCTGTGCACTCCCGGCAGTGCCGTGCTGAGCTGTGCACTCCCGGCAGTGCCGTGCTGAGCTGTGCACTCCCGGCAGCGCCGTGCTGAGCTGTGCACTCCCGGTAGCACCGTGCTGAGCTGTGCACTCCCGGCAGTGCCGTGCTGAGCTGTGCACTCCCGGTAGCGCCGTGCTGAGCTGTGCACTCCCGGCAGTGCCGTGCTGAGCTGTGCACTCCCGGTAGCGCCGTGCTGAGCTGTGCACTCCCGGCAGCGCCGTGCTGAGCTGTGCACTCCCGGTAGCGCCGTGCTGAGCTGTGCACTCCCGGCAGTGCCGTGCTGAGCTGTGCACTCCCGGCAGTGCCGTGCTGAGCTGTGCACTCCCGGTAGCGCCGTGCTGAGCTGTGCACTCCCGGTAGCGCCGTGCTGAGCTGTGCACTCCCGGCAGCGCCGTGCTGAGCTGTGCACTCCCGGTAGCGCCGTGCTGAGCTGTGCACTCCCGGCAGCGCCGTGCTGAGCTGTGCACTCCCGGTAGCGCCGTGCTGAGCTGTGCACTCCCGGCAGTGCCGTGCTGAGCTGTGCACTCCCGGTAGCGCCGTGCTGAGCTGTGCACTCCCGGCAGTGCCGTGCTGAGCTGTGCACTCCCGGTAGCGCCGTGCTGAGCTGTGCACTCCCGGCAGTGCCGTGCTGAGCTGTGCACTCCCGGCAGCGCCGTGCTGAGCTGTGCACTCCCGGTAGCGCCGTGCTGAGCTGTGCACTCCCGGTAGCGCCGTGCTGAGCTGTGCACTCCCGGCAGCGCCGTGCTGAGCTGTGCACTCCCGGTAGCGCCGTGCTGAGCTGTGCACTCCCGGCAGCGCCGTGCTGAGCTGTGCACTCCCGGTAGCGCCGTGCTGAGCTGTGCACTCCCGGCAGTGCCGTGCTGAGCTGTGCACTCCCGGTAGCGCCGTGCTGAGCTGTGCACTCCCGGCAGCGCCGTGCTGAGCTGTGCACTCCCGGCAGTGCCGTGCTGAGCTGTGCACTCCCGGTAGCGCCGTGCTGAGCTGTGCACTCCCGGCAGCGCCGTGCTGAGCTGTGCACTCCCGGCAGCGCCGTGCTGAGCTGTGCACTCCCGGCAGCGCCGTGCTGAGCTGTGCACTCCCGGTAGCGCCGTGCTGAGCTGTGCACTCCCGGCAGTGCCGTGCTGAGCTGTGCACTCCCGGCAGTGCCGTGCTGAGCTGTGCACTCCCGGCAGTGCCGTGCTGAGCTGTGCACTCCCGGTAGCGACCTGCTACTGCATATTTACGTACTTTTCAACGAAGAATTTAACTTAAATAAACAAAAACTTCTTCATAATTTAAAATAACTAAATCTTTGTATAAACTACGCCGTATTTCGACTTCCGAGTTGAATGTTTCGTTCTAAACAAAGGTGGACAAAATAAGAGTGTTCCTTCTGTAGACTAAACCAATTATTGGTAGAGACCGGAAAAATTCGTGGATTCATTTCGTGATAGGCTAAAATTCAAACTTGTGTACATTTCTGCTGGTTCTGCTATTGTCTCGCGGTTTAACTGGAGCTCTCTGGGCCAATGAGAGACTATCGACCAAAGAAGCGTCGAATGACAAGCTACCGAGTGGAGACGCCTCACATTTTAGTACCCAATGAACACGTGTGTTTACTTGAGTAATGCAGAAGATATTTGAGGCTATCCTAGAGGTCATTGAATCCGCGAATTTTTCCGGTCCCTAATTATTGGATATTTTGTTAATATACTAATAATATTCCTTTGGATTAAAGTTCAAAGTAAGTGAACCCAGTGTCCGTAAATTTACGAAAATCCTTTAATAATTTGTAACCAGCCTTCTTCGTTCATTGAAGGTAAACATTTTTAACAGTGTAGTAACTAGGCCTATGAACATTCAACAAGTGAAAAACTTTATAAAATTTTATAAGTTTTTTTTTTAAATATAGTTTTGGCGCCGGAGTATACACAGTATTTCATTTGGAGGGGTGGGGGGTAGAACCGCTTTGTCCGCTGTTTGATTTCAATTTCTTTCCATTTTTTGGTGGGAATAATGGACTTTATTGGGAGGGGGGGTAGGAAGTATACCCCCCTTTCATCTTGCCTCCAGCAATCGCCCTGGTTGTAGCGTTATTACAATTACCTCCATAGTGAGGGGCTTTTTAATACCAGCCCCACCCTCATCTCTGCCATGAGGGATCTACGCTCGTGCAATTTTTTTTCCTAACAAAATTAAAACTAAGAATATTTGTTTGTAAGGGTTCTGGGTTGGACAAGACTCTAAGTGCGCCTAATCATGCTGGGTTTCAGCCATGCAGACAGTGTAGTTAGGGTATTGGCCAGCCGTGGCAGCGACTGATGCCAGGACACAGACAGCAGAACAAAGCAGATCGTTGCAGGCGGTGCTGACCTTGATGCGCCAAGCCGGCTGGACTTCGTTCCTGGCGGCGCACACCGGAAGCGCCGACGCGGCCCGGAAGACGAAGGCGCTGCTGCAGATGGCGGCCGGAAGTGACGTGTGCCCCTCAGCGCCGGCCTTGCAGCTTCCCGCGGAGGACTTGGGCCAGCTGCAGCAAGGTGAGGAGCTGTTAACACGGGTAGTGTAAACTGGATAGCAAATAGGGCAAGTAACCGATTACTAGGGACCGGAAAAATTCGCGGGTTAATTGACCTCTAGGATGGACTCCACAGTACTTAACAAACTCGGGGTAATGACACCTGTTCATTGGCTGCTGATTCGTGAGAAGTCTTAACCAATTTGTCCATTATTCGGCACTTTCTTGGTTTAGGTTTTTCCATTGGCCCGAAGTTCCCCAGATAAAATGTGGGCCAATCGCAGAAGCTGTACGAAGGTAAAAGTTTTTGGATGTCAGTCTATCGCGAAATGAACTCGTCGAATTTTTCAGGTCTCTGCCGATTACACGGGTAAAATAAACTGACAAGGGCAAGTAACAGATTATACGGAAAGAGTAAACGGCAACTAGGGCAAATTACACATTACATGGGTAGAGTAAACGGGATACCAACTAGGACAAGTAGCAGATTACATGGGTAGATTAAACAGGATAGCAACTAGAGAAAGTAACAGATTACACGAGTGGAGCAAACGGGATAGCATCTATGGCAACAGACTGTACGGATACAGTAATCGGGATAGCAACTAGGGAGAATAGAAAACACGGGTGGAATAATGGGATAGAAACTAGGACAAGAAACAGATTATATGGTTATAGTAAACGGGATAGCAACAAGGACAACAAATATCATACGGGTAGAGTAAACGGGATAGCCACTAGGGCAAGTATCAGAGTATATGGGTAGACTCCCTTAGTAGGCACAACATCTCATGCGTTCAATTTGTTTGTAAGTCTTATAATTTTTTTCTAAAACTTTTATTTGAACCTATTTTTGATCATACAAATAATTCCTGCAAGGAGTTGAAAAAACAGGGGGAGAAATAAAAATATAATAATTTCCGTATCATTTACCTTATTAAATCAGTTCTTTTTTTATTGTAAAAATTAAAAATATTATTTACAACTTTTATCTAAAACAAATTTTTATACAATAAACCATTACTGCAAAGTGTGGAAATTACAGGGGTTGAAAGACAAAAACATTAATAATTCCCTTATTAAGTACACTATCAAACTGTTTGTTGTCATAAATATTATCTAAAACTTTTGTCCGAAACAGTTTTTTGATACAACAAACCATTGATGCTAAGGATGAAATAAACAGGAGTTAAAGGACAAAAAACATTCCTAACACTCTTATTAGGTAACCTGTAAAATCTATAATAATTAATTATAAATCTTATAAAAATTTGGTCTGAAATAATTTTTGATAAAATGGACCATTACTACAAGGTGTTGGGAAAAAAACAGGGATTGGAATAAACAAAACTGCTGTGCCATGTTCACAATTAAATCAGTTTTTATTTATTGTAAAACTTTAAAAATATTATCTACAACTTTCGTGTGAAATACGTTTTTTTATACAACCAACAGTTACTGCGGGGGGTGGAAACTTGTTTGGTTGGTATTCTATCAAATCCATTATAATTTATTGTAAAAATTCTAAAAATTATCTAAAACCTTTCGCTAAAACAATTTCTGATTAAACGTACTATTGCAGTAAAAACATAGGTTTAAATTAAAAAATTTAAAACTTCTTTACTATAAATTTCGTTGGAATATATTTTAAACCATTTTAGAATTTTCTTAAACCTTTATGCGACTGCGTATTAGTTCAAGGGATGAAAAATAGTGTTTGAAAGTCAAAATGTTCTTAAATACATAAATAGGCATAATATTACATTCGCTCTTAGCTATTCAATGCCGGCTGCATTGAATTAAAAACCTTCGTAGCATTTTCGCTGCATGGAATATGGGAAAAATAAATTATTTTTTTTTAATCATTTTGGAATATTGGACAAACATTTGGGTTTGTAATGTATATTAAGTTCTTAAATTGTTCCAGAACTTTATAGAAGTTTGCAGAACATTTCCAGAAGGAAAAGGTACTTTGAAATCTACCTAGGCCCGTAGGCTGTGTTAAAAGGGATTTTTTTTTCCCGTACCTTCAATACATTCATTTATAAATTACGTTTCCCTAATGGAATTTCGCTTAGCCAAATTCCTATCATTTTAGCGGTATTTCTTCAATGTAATGTAATTATATTTTCAGTATCTATATCAAAATCATTTATCACCTCAATTCAAGTATGTTAAATCAACTTATTTTTGCAGTTTCATATTACAATGTATGTTTTTTTTAATTATTTAATCAAGAAGGCTACTATAAATTAGTGAACTGCTAAACGCACGTTCGTACAACATAACGCAAGAGACTTGTAAATCCCGTTTGTCATTGTTATGGAAGAGTAATCATCCCAGCACATTTGCCTGGACTCAGAGAAGTCGTCGAAAATATGTCAGTTTGACTGGGCCAAAATTCAAAATCGGGTTCCGTCTTAAAACGTTTAAATCCACATTTCTTGGTAATTTTTTTTTAACTTTTTACAGCTGCTGGGCAATACGATGCGATAACTCTACAGAATTTAACGAAAATTGCAACGCTCAGGAGTAGGGCACTCAGTAGCAGAGAGTATTGAGCGCCCCACTCCTCACTCTCGTACAAACTTTAGTGAAGCGACACTGCAGTGCTGCCTTTTTCGTTACGTTGGAGACAACAAAGAGTTTTTAAAAATCCATTTATAATTGTTAAAATTTGTATACTATTCATATTATACGTGTAGTAGTATATAATAGTATGTACTGGATCAGGCTTCAGGCTGTGGATTGAAGATTGTCGGTGTCCGCCATCTTGGATTCTGACGTCACGGCGGCCATCTTGGATTGTGACGTCACGGCGGCCATCTTGGATAAGCGTAACGGGACACAGCGTAACGTGACACTTTTTCGTGCATGCAGCCGGCATAACGGGACACAGTGTAACGTGACACTTTTTCGTGCATGCAGCCGGCGTAACGGGGCAAAATGTAATGGAACATAACGTAACGGGACAAGTAGATCACGGCGGCCATTTTGGATCCGCCATCTTGGATCCACCATTTTGGATGACGTAATTTGTGTTCTAGAAAATTCCGGTGATGTGTTTTCCGACATTTTGAATGATGACGTCACCGTTGCAATTTTTGTTACGGCCGCCATCTTTAACTTTTTTATTTATTATCCGATTTTAACGAATTTTTTTTCTTTTCCACTGGAGGCCGCCATCTTGGATACCGTCGACTTTGTTTCTGTCGTTTGTTCCTAGAGAGCGCCAGCGTCGCTCTGTCTCATCACATAAGGTCGATGTTCCATTACCTACCATAGCTATTATGAACCTTATCGACATTTTAAATTTTATTTTTTATGAAAAATATATTGGAAACGCTGTGATTCGAACCATCGCAGCTCTGATCCCTAGGTTGGAAAACATACGCCTTTAACCGCTCGGCCATCGAGACATTTACCAGACCGAAGATTAAATAAGGTATATACAACAATAACATGCATATTTGGACTTGTAATTTTTTTTAATTTAAAGTAATAATAGCACCACCTGTTCGAGACAGACCTACCATCTTGTCATTTGGCCGCCATCTTGAAAATCCATAATTTTTATGCTAGAGATGCGGGAAAAAGTTCAAAATTCAATAAATAAATTGACAATAAATATAATGATTGATTATATCGATTCCCGTTCTTGGTTACAAACCGGTGAGGGTAAAAAATAAAAAAAACATCAGATCCTTCCTCCACAGAAGCCACCTACAGACCGATCTACCGTCACCAATACCAAGGTTCATATATCGTCAGCTGATATAACGTCATGTCCGCCATCTTGTCTTCATACGCTGGAGACCACCATCTTGTTTTCGTCGGCTAGAGTGTGCCGATACCATGTTAGTATAATTATCTGGTCACCACACCATTGACATTGACCTTTGACCTTGACCTTGAAATTTGACCTTGACCTTGAAATTTGACCTTGACCTTGAAATCTGACCCTAACCTTGAAATTTGACCCTAACCTTGAAATTTGACCCTGACCTTGAAATTTGACCTTGACCTTGAAATTTGACTTTTACCTTGAAATTTGACCTTGACCTTGAAATTTGACCCTGACCTTGAAATTTGACCTTGACCTTGAAATTTGACATTGACCTTGAAATTTGACCTTGACCTTGAAATTTGACCTTGACTTTGAAATTTGACCTTGACTTTGAAATTTGACCTTGACCTTGAAATTTGACCTTCACCTTGAAATTTGACCTTGACTTTGAAATTTGACCTTGACTTTGAAATTTGACCTTCACCTTGAAATTTGACCTTGACTTTGAAGTTTGACTTTGTCCTTGTCGACCATCATGGACCCGACATTTAATGTTCAGTAGATGCTACCAGGAGCTACCACCTGCTGGAGTACGTCATCTTGTGTGTGTACTCATATTATAGAGTACATTTCCATCTGGATAATTTCATTCTAACCCGCTACAGTGCAGTAAACATTTATTACCGAGGTGCCCCCCACCATATTGAAATTCGGACGCCATCTTGAAATCATGTAATAATGTAGCTAGAAAAGTGGGAAAAAAATCCAAAATTCATCAAAAAAATCACTCATTAATTTACATATCGATTCGATCCGCTCCAGTCCTTGGTTCGATCCTCGATCGTTGCAATAATGTTTAATTTTATGAAAAAATAATAACTTCAATAAGCCACGTTCAACATTCTTAAAGAGACTTTAAAACCTCTACTACCATCATCCTATAAGCCATCAAGACCACCATATTGAAAATTCGTAATAATTAAACTAAAAATTCAGGAAAAAGTTAAAAATTCATTAAATAAATTTGCAAACAATATACTGATTAATTAGGTCGTCTAAGGTCCTTCGAACGATCCTGGACGAAGCTAAAATAAATTTAATTTAAATACCAGAAAAGCGTATGGTTCGAGAAATAAAACACCACAAAGTCTTTTACAAACATAATATTTATTACACAATTTCTATCCTACTACAGAATCACTTGCGAAAGCCAGCAATCTTATAAACATTTAGCCCTGCATAGACGTGCAACGACTACTTCTTAGCTCCAAATGGCTCCAAATGCTCCAAACGGCCTTCAAATGGTTCCAACAGCTCCAACAACCTCCAAATGCTTGACAGCTCCAAATGGCTCCAAATGCTCCAACAGCCTCCAAATGCTCCAACAGCCTCCAAATGGCTCCAACAGCTCCAAATGCCCCAACTACCTTTTCTTTCAACAGCTCCAATGATATTGGGACACAATGCTACGAGTCTAAGAGACTACGAGGCTACAAGGCTACGAGTCTAAAAGGATCTAGCTGGTTCCGAGTTAAACATGGCTGAGAGACTGCATGACTAAAACACCGCATGGCTACGAAACTAAATGTCTATGAAGCTACATGGATACAAGTCTACTCGGCTCCAACACGCAATGTACACAGAGTACACACAGGAAAACGTAATGTACACACAGGAAAACGAAAAGTACAAACAGGAAAACGAAATGTACAAACAGGAAAACGAAATGTACAAACAGGAAAACGAAATGTACAAACAGGAAAACGAAATGTACAAACAGGAAAACGAAATGTACAAACAGGAAAACGAAATGTACAAACAGGAAAACGAAATGTACAAACAGGTAAACGAAATGTACAAACAGGAAAACGAAATGTACAAACAGGAAAACGAAATGTACACCCAGGAAAACGAAATGTACACACAGGAAAACGGAATGTACACACAGGAAATCGGAACGTACACACAGTACACACAGGAAACGGAATGATCTCACATACAGTAGCGGAAACACAGGCTTATTTGGAAATCAGGATACAGGAAATAAATCATACTTTTTTTTAATATAAATAATTCATTTTATTTTTCATTAGTACACACATGACAGTTAATCAAATGATTATTGTATGTAGCCAGCGTTCCGAAGTTCTTACAGTATGGGCGATACTTCCACGATATGCAAGTAGTTTCCTCTACGAACAGATGCCACCATCAGTCTTAGCCGGTCAACCAATATTTTTGGATCTTCCCATGATGTGGAATCAATCTCTTCTGCCACCATCTTCATTGCTTGTTTATTATAAATATATTGATCTCTGGTGTCTTCCGTTTTAACACCATCCTCAGGGTTACTTTCATCATCTAGCCAGCGATCATCACAAGCTTGATCAGATTTATTTATTATAACACGACGTTTCCATTGCTTCGGTCTCAGGACACCACCACATTCTTCGATCTTGTCAGCTTTAGGTTCTGCATCACAGTCTATGCCTTTGTAAACAGCCTCAGAGTCACTGTAGCAATCACCGTAGAAGACAACGTCTTCACCCAGATTACTGCAAGAACTCAATATCGTTGATGTCGAAGTGTCTTCATCGCCTGTATGCTTCCTATTTAGGAGTCCACCATTTATACAAAGTATGGAGGATCTGCTAAATTTAGGCTTGAATGTATTCTCACTTTTCACAGTGTTGATACCTTCATTAGTTTCAGTCTTCCCGATACCATCAACATCCTTCAATATTTGTTTCTCGTCACGATCGGTGTGCTAAGGCTTCCATCTTTTCTATATTCATAATATTATTTGTCTTTAAATCTCCGCGTCCGTGTCACTATCACAGATGTAAATCATCATCATAGCTGTCATCAATATTGTCATGAGCTGCATCAATATAACTCATTTTATGATATCGTTTCCACATTTCAGTTGTCAGTGATTTACCACAATCTATGATCTTGTGAGCTCCATTCTCATTTTCTGTAAAAGCCTATGAGTCCAGTTTTATTATTTAATCCTTCAACCCATCATCACAAACTCAATTAAATAATTGTAGTATATAGAAAAAAAATCATCAAAGTTCCTTTCATTTAATCTTGGAAACCGTATCATCCTTTCCACCTATAGTAGGTATAGTTTCTTGAGCCCAAGAGTCTTTCATTATATATACCATGCAGTGTTCTTTAAGAGATGTAGTATACCACCATTTCTACATACAAATTCATCCTATCATTAATTTGTTTACACATTAGAAAAACCTTCACGCTATTTTTACGTGTTTTATTAAATTACCACTTCGACTAAAATAATTACCACACATAGTAATTTCTACAAAGGACACTTTGTCCAAGACATTTTAACCATAATCTGTCTGAAAACAGCCATGTCCTATCTATATCACAAAGTAAACGAGGGTTAGTGGAGATAGGTCAAACAAGTGCTAGTCACTCATAGGGTAAGAACCATGTGTTCGATACCTATCTCAGTCAATGTAGCATCTATGTATTTTTATTACCTCATGTAGAAAAATATGTTCCAATGCATACGAATTTAAACTTATTCACGTACGACTAGTCAAAAGTACATAAATTCAAGCACGCCAACCGCAAAAAAAAATTCTCAATGATAGAGGCAGAGACTTCTCGATCGAGACACGCCTACCATCACCTGCAAATGAACATTGACCCCTCGCGCGGGAATTGCAAGCTTGCAGAATGCTGCGACACTCATATGTTTTGCTCAAGACATGCATACATCTCATCACTAGCCTTCCAACTCAGTACACGTAAAACTCCAGTGAAATCATAATCAAGCATATGTAAAGTACTTGCTGGAACTACTTCAAAGTATACATCACCGAACCAGAGCAGAAAATCAGCCTACGAATGTATATCTTGCTACCTACAAAAATAAATGTGTAGCACATATACGAGAGGAGTCGAACTTTACATACCATACTCAATACTCTGATAATTATAAGCGGCAAAATATTTTAAATCATGACCCCGGCTAGTATACATTTTTTTCGTGAACCCTAAATTCATGTTAGTAATCAGTACGAATGTGCGAGTAATTCGGACGAATAATCGCTTACCAAGTATCCAGAATCTTACTGTTACAGCCCAGCCAGTGCACCAGATTACTTCGAAGTGTACGCAATTGATTAACATTATTCAATTTTTTAATATCACCTCCGTAGTGTACACCAATATATGACAGGTTACGATTTAAGACCATAGATTTCCCACAAGTATGTTATGTTTATTTCGGGAGAGTAATAAATTATTATTTTAGAAATAATAAATCAAGTTCCTATCAGATTTGCTCTAATGTTACGGCATTACCTGTACCTGCACTTTACCAAAACATCTCCCATAAAAATCTTAAGAATGCAGATGGCATACTCAGACTGAAATAATTTTAGCAAAAAAAAAACTGTCTTCAGCATTATTGGTAAACAAAATAATACTCACAAACAAGACAAAACGGACATTACAAATCCGACCTAAATTACGTGCCACATGTAGTTTATTACATTAAGATAAACGATGTAGGTTAAGAAAAATTAATAAAAAAATTCTTTAATTCAATAATTTATTTTAAATTGTACATGCATACACAATAAAATCTGACACTGTATGTATATATATCGTATACATTTTCTCAGTCCTTGCAACATTCATTTCTATTAAAATAAATTATTATATTTCGTTTTAAGAGTGACAAAATACAACTAATTCATACAGATCACGATACATCAGATCAGGAGTGTAACACCTTAGAGGACCAGAGATGATGCTAGAAACCCATCTTTACAAAATTTATAATGTTTTTTCAAGTAAAATTTTCGTGTAACCTGTACACCGCACTTCTCACACAGAAATTTTACACGGTCAAGATTTCTTCTGCATCCATGCTTTTCATGGATGCGTGTACTTCGTAGTCGCTCAAATCGTTTACCACAGTAGCGGCACTGATACAGATATTCATCGCAATTATCATCGCTTCCTCGATGTTCAACTTGCAAATGAACTTTGCTTTTACAATGCCTAATCAAATTACTTTTGTTTGTGAAATGTACACCACATGGGTCACACGGAAATGTCACACGATTAGCGTTTCTTCTACAGACATGATTTTCATGTCTTCTTGCATGTTGACGGTATTTAAAACTTTTGTCACAGTAACAGCACCGATGTTCGTTAGTCGTTCTTGAATCACCAGTCATTGAAGTTTCCATCGAGGACGAAACGAAGTTCGTAGAGTTTTCCTGTGTAGCCAGCACCACCGGCATTAAAGTCTCTCCTGCTGACGGTATCACGACTGTTGAAGTCTCCTCTTGTGATGACGTCGTCGTCGTTGCCGACGGGATCTGCACCTTCTCCGCCATAGCTGACGTCAGGGTTCCCGAGGTCGATGGTACAACATCCATCAAGTTCGTCGTTTTAGATGGTAAAGATGCCATCGAGTTCACAAGAACAGGTAATTACGCGTCTTATGCACCAGAAGAATCAAACTAGGTGATCCTTACACCGTCGTCGTCGCCAGTAACAAACTGAGCGACCTGCTGTCTAGGACTCGCTTATATACATGCACCGGTTGGATTAATACGCTAGTCAAATCAAGAACCATTTACTATAATACTCGAGTCAATACATCATCCAATGTTATTACTAAAAAAAATTAGGAATTTCAAGAAATAAAAGTTTAAATTATATATATTGAAACAAATAATCTCTCATTCTACATACACGGTTCATTTAGACTTACTAGAAGGATTAAGAGTCTCTGAACAATGGAACTTTCAGAAACCAAACATAGTTTCAACTACTCAAATTTAAATTTTATTATGTACAGCTACACATAACCTCCAACTGACTCCAAATGTCTACAACACATTTCTAAAATAATTTATACGATACCGGGCTAGGTCCAAAGTCAATTATTTTTGTACCTCTCATCTACAGTTCAGGAGTCCTTCAGTGTTGATATAGCTACAGACAAGACATGTCCAGTACCATACATCTTCAAAGCCTTCAGAGTCGATCCTTGTTAAGCCTTATGACAAAAGTCTCCGAAACAAGAGTCCTACTCTATAAGTTTACTATACACTTTTATGCTTTTCATAGCACACATCGATAAATATCTTCGTAAATAACCCAACATATTATCAGACCACTAGCATTCGATTTATGCACATACAGTAGGACACCAACATATCCATCAACACAAGTCCATTCTACATTAAGCTCCTCACTTATTTTCATCAGTCTACACTCAGCACACAAAAACTAAATGAAGTCAATTAACAACTTAGTATTTATATACATCCAGTCATTTAACAGCATACCGATGGCTAGTTAAATAATATTGACAGTGATCATGTTAGCTACGTTTAAATTTATATAGGACCAGGGACCCATTGAACCTTCAGAACCGAGCTACACATACTCAGTGCTGGATGCAAGTTAATACTACACTTATTTGCCATCACTCATTTTCCATAATCGACTCTCTATTCGACACCCATTTTACATAATCGAAACACATTTTCCATCATCGACACACAATTCAACACTCATTTTCCATCACCGACACACAATTCAACACTCATTTTCCATCATCGAAACTCAATTCGTCACTCATTTTCCGTCATCGACACTCAATTCAACACTCATTTTCCGTCATCGACACTCAATTCAACACTCATTTTCCGTCATCGACACTCAATTCTACATACTCTTTCCTTCTTCAACACTCATTTTCCTTCATCTAAATAAAATAAAATGTAAACTTTCCAACACCCACACACACACACATAGATATTAAATAAGTCATCCGCAACTCAATTCTTTAATGTAGACAACACATGAACTTTATTAGGACATGAATAACGACACATTTTAATATCAATTTTTAAAATTATATTTATATCAAAAATACAAAAGTATAAAATTTCATCAGTCAATACACATTACTAACTTATTATATATACCCTGAAATTCTAAGTTCATCAAGAATAGTCCACGTTTCTTTGATAACTGATACAATTTCGTCATCTTGCGAAACAAGTAAAAGTCGCAACCTGTTCGTTAACACGTTCGGGTCTTTCCACGATATATAATCAATTTCACTTGATGCCACCATCTTCTTCGAATGTTTGCTGAACATATTCTGAAAATCGTTGTAATAATGATTATGATAATTTGTATCATCATCATCGGTTCTGTTCACATCTTTATCAAACACACTGACATCTTCATCTTGCATATCCCAGTATTTCGAATTTTTTGACATTGGAGTACCATCCTTGGTATCAAGCTTACTTGCTAATTTTCCAAAAAAATATTCCAAAGTCCGTAGAAGTCTACTATAAGACGACTTGTCACTTTTTCTGGAGATGTTACTTTCATTATCTTCTACCTTACTTATGTATATCTTCAACACCAGTTAAGCTATTTCCTTCCTCAAGACCTGGAGATATTTTAACACAATCGCTTTTAAGACTAGGTAGATCAATTTCATTGTAAGACATACTGTCCGCGAGCATAGCGTCTCCATCTACGTACTTTATCTCCTGCGCGAGCTTGGCTTTACAAGTTTTATCGTGTCTTTTTAAATTCTCTCTTCGTGTCAACAGTCTTCCACACTTGCCACAAATTAGTATTTGACGGTATGGGCTTTTAACACATTCGTTCTTTTCATGTCTACGAGCATTAAAGATGTTATCAAAGTATTTGCTACAGTATGTACAATGTCCTCCAGATCGAGATCGATATTTGTGTATCGTACCTTCACTAGTCTGTACGTACTCCATAATGGTTGAATAGCAACTAAAGGTATTTTTTAGGTACTTCGTATTTTCATGTATAAACATTCATCAATTATTTACGAAAAAAGATTTTTTTTTCTCATTTTGAAGAAAAAATCATGTTCCACGTAGTTTTACTACCCACCTTCATATTTCCTCATATGTTATGTTGTAAAAGCAACCAAAGTTGGTTGTAGGTTATGGAATGCTCACTCACGATCTCTTGAAAAAGGTGTACCTCCCTAGATCTCAAGAGGAAGAACATTGACCTTATTTAAAAATTAGTGAATAATATCATGGTCTAGCAAGAATCACAAGATAATCTATTCTCATATTAGCAACCATCATGTATCAGTTGTCTGTGTAAGCAGTCAATGTTTTGTGTGGGATGCAGGATGCTCCCTTACGATCGCAACAGAAGGAGGGCTTTGCTAGAACACAAGGGGAAGGGAAATCTTCGTGTGTGATAGCGTTTCTCAGTTTTTTCATGACGTAGTAATCGTCTGATTAATGAACTTTTGTTTTTGCCTGATTTCTACCTGTTAAAATTCTTTTTTAAGTGTTGATTTGATAATATGACTTCGGAAATTTATACGAAACTCTGAATAAAATTACCTCTCTTAGACACCAAGAACAATACAGTTTGTCCTTCATGTTAATGCTTATCAGCTGTCTCAAAGCATATTATTTGTCTGAGTAAGGTTATTATTTTTTAAATCCACCTGATAAAAATATTGTAAGTGGTGATTTATTGACAGAATTTTACTAATTAAATGTAACTCTGAATAGAAATGACATGACTCATTAAGTAAAAAATTCTTCATGCAGAGATAGATTTCTCACAAATAATCAGGAGCACTCGGAGAAAACCTTCAGATGTCTAGCCAGGAATAATCAGAAACACTTGGAGAAAGCCATCAATATATTAACAAGAATAATCAGAAGCACTCGGAGAAAACCATAAGATGTCTAGTCAGGTATAATCTGGAGCACACGGAGAAAACCACCACAAGTTTTCTTTCATATCATAAAATTTCAGGAAAAAATAATAATAAATAAAAATTAATTAATAAAAAATTAAAAATAAAATACAAAAAATACATAAACAGATTCTGCTAGCTTGTGAACTTCTCATTGTTGAGCAAAGATATAGTTCTAGTACAAGCCAGAATTTTATGTATTTTTTGTATTTTATTTTTAATTTTTTATTAATTAATTTTTATTTATTATTATTTTTTCCTTCTGTTGCGATCGTAAGGGAGCATCCTGCATCCCACACAAAACATTGACTGCTTATACAGACAACTGATACATGATGGTTGCTAATATGAGAATAGATTATCTTGTGATTCTTGCTAGACCATGATATTATTCACTAATTTTTAAATAAGGTCAATGTTCTTCCTCTTGAGATCTAGGGAGGTACACCTTTTTCAAGAGATCGTGAGTGAGCATTCCATAACCTACAACCAACTTTGGTTGCTTTTACAACATAACATATGAGGAAATATGAAGGTGGGTAGTAAAACTACGTGGAACATGATTTTTTCTTCAAAATGAGAAAAAAAAATCTTTTTTCGTAAATAATTGATGAATGTTTATACATGAAAATACGAAGTACCTAAAAAATACCTTTAGTTGCTATTCAACCATTATGGAGTACGTACAGACTAGTGAAGGTACGATACACAAATATCGATCTCGATCTGGAGGACATTGTACATACTGTAGCAAATACTTTGATAACATCTTTAATGCTCGTAGACATGAAAAGAACGAATGTGTTAAAAGCCCATACCGTCAAATACTAATTTGTGGCAAGTGTGGAAGACTGTTGACACGAAGAGAGAATTTAAAAAGACACGATAAAACTTGTAAAGCCAAGCTCGCGCAGGAGATAAAGTACGTAGATGGAGACGCTATGCTCGCGGACAGTATGTCTTACAATGAAATTGATCTACCTAGTCTTAAAAGCGATTGTGTTAAAATATCTCCAGGTCTTGAGGAAGGAAATAGCTTAACTGGTGTTGAAGATATACATAAGTAAGGTAGAAGATAATGAAAGTAACATCTCCAGAAAAAGTGACAAGTCGTCTTATAGTAGACTTCTACGGACTTTGGAATATTTTTTTGGAAAATTAGCAAGTAAGCTTGATACCAAGGATGGTACTCCAATGTCAAAAAATTCGAAATACTGGGATATGCAAGATGAAGATGTCAGTGTGTTTGATAAAGATGTGAACAGAACCGATGATGATGATACAAATTATCATAATCATTATTACAACGATTTTCAGAATATGTTCAGCAAACATTCGAAGAAGATGGTGGCATCAAGTGAAATTGATTATATATCGTGGAAAGACCCGAACGTGTTAACGAACAGGTTGCGACTTTTACTTGTTTCGCAAGATGACGAAATTGTATCAGTTATCAAAGAAACGTGGACTATTCTTGATGAACTTAGAATTTCAGGGTATATATAATAAGTTAGTAATGTGTATTTACTGATGAAATTTTATACTTTTGTATTTTTGATATAAATATAATTTTAAAAATTGATATTAAAATGTGTCGTTATTCATGTCCTAATAAAGTTCATGTGTTTTCTACATTAAAGAATTGAGTTGCGGATGACTATTTTAATATCTATGTGTGTGTGTGTGGGTGTTGGAAAGTTTACATTTTATTTTATGTAGATGAAAGAAAATGAGTGTTGAAGAAGGAAAGAGTATGTAGAATTGAGTGTCGATGACGGAAAATGAGTGTTGAATTGAGTGTCGATGACGGAAAATGAGTGTTGAATTGAGTGTCGATGACGGAAAATGAGTGACGAATTGAGTTTCGATGATGGAAAATGAGTGTTGAATTGTGTGTCGGTGATGGAAAATGAGTGTTGAATTGTGTGTCGATGATGGAAAATGTGTTTCGATTATGTAAAATGGGTGTCGAATAGAGAGTCGATTATGGAAAATGAGTGATGGCAAATAAGTGTAGTATTAACTTGCATCCAGCACTGAGTATGTGTAGCTCGGTTCTGAAGGTTCAATGGGTCCCTGGTCCTATATAAATTTAAACGTAGCTAACATGATCACTGTCAATATTATTTAACTAGCCATCGGTATGCTGTTAAATGACTGGATGTATATAAATACTAAGTTGTTAATTGACTTCATTTAGTTTTTGTGTGCTGAGTGTAGACTGATGAAAATAAGTGAGGAGCTTAATGTAGAATGGACTTGTGTTGATGGATATGTTGGTGTCCTACTGTATGTGCATAAATCGAATGCTAGTGGTCTGATAATATGTTGGGTTATTTACGAAGATATTTATCGATGTGTGCTATGAAAAGTATAAAAGTGTATAGTAAACTTATAGAGTAGGACTCTTGTTTCGGAGACTTTTGTCATAAGGCTTAACAAGGATCGACTCTGAAGGCTTTGAAGATGTATGGTACTGGACATGTCTTGTCTGTAGCTATATCAACACTGAAGGACTCCTGAACTGTAGATGAGAGGTACAAAAATAATTGACTTTGGACCTAGCCCGGTATCGTATAAATTATTTTAGAAATGTGTTGTAGACATTTGGAGTCAGTTGGAGGTTATGTGTAGCTGTACATAATAAAATTTAAATTTGAGTAGTTGAAACTATGTTTGGTTTCTGAAAGTTCCATTGTTCAGAGACTCTTAATCCTTCTAGTAAGTCTAAATGAACCGTGTATGTAGAATGAGAGATTATTTGTTTCAATATATATAATTTAAACTTTTATTTCTTGAAATTCCTAATTTTTTTTAGTAATAACATTGGATGATGTATTGACTCGAGTATTATAGTAAATGGTTCTTGATTTGACTAGCGTATTAATCCAACCGGTGCATGTATATAAGCGAGTCCTAGACAGCAGGTCGCTCAGTTTGTTACTGGCGACGACGACGGTGTAAGGATCACCTAGTTTGATTCTTCTGGTGCATAAGACGCGTAATTACCTGTTCTTGTGAACTCGATGGCATCTTTACCATCTAAAACGACGAACTTGATGGATGTTGTACCATCGACCTCGGGAACCCTGACGTCAGCTATGGCGGAGAAGGTGCAGATCCCGTCGGCAACGACGACGACGTCATCACAAGAGGAGACTTCAACAGTCGTGATACCGTCAGCAGGAGAGACTTTAATGCCGGTGGTGCTGGCTACACAGGAAAACTCTACGAACTTCGTTTCGTCCTCGATGGAAACTTCAATGACTGGTGATTCAAGAACGACTAACGAACATCGGTGCTGTTACTGTGACAAAAGTTTTAAATACCGTCAACATGCAAGAAGACATGAAAATCATGTCTGTAGAAGAAACGCTAATCGTGTGACATTTCCGTGTGACCCATGTGGTGTACATTTCACAAACAAAAGTAATTTGATTAGGCATTGTAAAAGCAAAGTTCATTTGCAAGTTGAACATCGAGGAAGCGATGATAATTGCGATGAATATCTGTATCAGTGCCGCTACTGTGGTAAACGATTTGAGCGACTACGAAGTACACGCATCCATGAAAAGCATGGATGCAGAAGAAATCTTGACCGTGTAAAATTTCTGTGTGAGAAGTGCGGTGTACAGGTTACACGAAAATTTTACTTGAAAAAACATTATAAATTTTGTAAAGATGGGTTTCTAGCATCATCTCTGGTCCTCTAAGGTGTTACACTCCTGATCTGATGTATCGTGATCTGTATGAATTAGTTGTATTTTGTCACTCTTAAAACGAAATATAATAATTTATTTTAATAGAAATGAATGTTGCAAGGACTGAGAAAATGTATACGATATATATACATACAGTGTCAGATTTTATTGTGTATGCATGTACAATTTAAAATAAATTATTGAATTAAAGAATTTTTTTATTAATTTTTCTTAACCTACATCGTTTATCTTAATGTAATAAACTACATGTGGCACGTAATTTAGGTCGGATTTGTAATGTCCGTTTTGTCTTGTTTGTGAGTATTATTTTGTTTACCAATAATGCTGAAGACAGTTTTTTTTTTTGCTAAAATTATTTCAGTCTGAGTATGCCATCTGCATTCTTAAGATTTTTATGGGAGATGTTTTGGTAAAGTGCAGGTACAGGTAATGCCGTAACATTAGAGCAAATCTGATAGGAACTTGATTTATTATTTCTAAAATAATAATTTATTACTCTCCCGAAATAAACATAACATACTTGTGGGAAATCTATGGTCTTAAATCGTAACCTGTCATATATTGGTGTACACTACGGAGGTGATATTAAAAAATTGAATAATGTTAATCAATTGCGTACACTTCGAAGTAATCTGGTGCACTGGCTGGGCTGTAACAGTAAGATTCTGGATACTTGGTAAGCGATTATTCGTCCGAATTACTCGCACATTCGTACTGATTACTAACATGAATTTAGGGTTCACGAAAAAAATGTATACTAGCCGGGGTCATGATTTAAAATATTTTGCCGCTTATAATTATCAGAGTATTGAGTATGGTATGTAAAGTTCGACTCCTCTCGTATATGTGCTACACATTTATTTTTGTAGGTAGCAAGATATACATTCGTAGGCTGATTTTCTGCTCTGGTTCGGTGATGTATACTTTGAAGTGGTTCCAGCAAGTACTTTACATATGCTTGATTATGATTTCACTGGAGTTTTACGTGTACTGAGTTGGAAGGCTAGTGATGAGATGTATGCATGTCTTGAGCAAAACATATGAGTGTCGCAGCATTCTGCAAGCTTGCAATTCCCGCGCGAGGGGTCAATGTTCATTTGCAGGTGATGGTAGGCGTGTCTCGATCGAGAAGCCTCTGCCTCTATCATTGAGAATTTTTTTTTGCGGTTGGCGTGCTTGAATTTATGTACTTTTGACTAGTCGTACGTGAATAAGTTTAAATTCGTATGCATTGGAACATATTTTTCTACATGAGGTAATAAAAATACATAGATGCTACATTGACTGAGATAGGTATCGAACACATGGTTCTTACCCTATGAGTGACTAGCACTTGTTTGACCTATCTCCACTAACCCTCGTTTACTTTGTGATATAGATGGGACATGGCTGTTTTCAGACAGATTATGGTTAAAATGTCTTGGACAAAGTGTCCTTTGTAGAAATTACTATGTGTGGTAATTATTTTAGTCGAAGTGGTAATTTAATAAAACACGTAAAAATAGCGTGAAGGTTTTTCTAATGTGTAAACAAATTAATGATAGGATGAATTTGTATGTAGAAATGGTGGTATACTACATCTCTTGAAGAACACTGCATGGTATATATAATGAAAGACTCTTGGGCTCAAGAAACTATACCTACTATAGGTGGAAAGGATGATACGGTTTCCAAGATTAAATGAAAGGAACTTTGATGATTTTTTTTCTATATACTACAATTATTTAATTGAGTTTGTGATGATGGGTTGAAGGATTAAATAATAAAACTGGACTCATAGGCTTTTACAGAAAATGAGAATGGAGCTCACAAGATCATAGATTGTGGTAAATCACTGACAACTGAAATGTGGAAACGATATCATAAAATGAGTTATATTGATGCAGCTCATGACAATATTGATGACAGCTATGATGATGATTTACATCTGTGATAGTGACACGGACGCGGAGATTTAAAGACAAATAATATTATGAATATAGAAAAGATGGAAGCCTTAGCACACCGATCGTGACGAGAAACAAATATTGAAGGATGTTGATGGTATCGGGAAGACTGAAACTAATGAAGGTATCAACACTGTGAAAAGTGAGAATACATTCAAGCCTAAATTTAGCAGATCCTCCATACTTTGTATAAATGGTGGACTCCTAAATAGGAAGCATACAGGCGATGAAGACACTTCGACATCAACGATATTGAGTTCTTGCAGTAATCTGGGTGAAGACGTTGTCTTCTACGGTGATTGCTACAGTGACTCTGAGGCTGTTTACAAAGGCATAGACTGTGATGCAGAACCTAAAGCTGACAAGATCGAAGAATGTGGTGGTGTCCTGAGACCGAAGCAATGGAAACGTCGTGTTATAATAAATAAATCTGATCAAGCTTGTGATGATCGCTGGCTAGATGATGAAAGTAACCCTGAGGATGGTGTTAAAACGGAAGACACCAGAGATCATAATATTTATAATAAACAAGCAATGAAGATGGTGGCAGAAGAGATTGATTCCACATCATGGGAAGATCCAAAAATATTGGTTGACCGGCTAAGACTGATGGTGGCATCTGTTCGTAGAGGAAACTACTTGCATATCGTGGAAGTATCGCCCATACTGTAAGAACTTCGGAACGCTGGCTACATACAATAATCATTTGATTAACTGTCATGTGTGTACTAATGAAAAATAAAATGAATTATTTATATTTAAAAAAAGTATGATTTATTTCCTGTATCCTGATTTCCAAATAAGCCTGTGTTTCCGCTACTGTATGTGAGATCATTCCGTTTCCTGTGTGTACTGTGTGTACGTTCCGATTTCCTGTGTGTACATTCCGTTTTCCTGTGTGTACATTTCGTTTTCCTGTTTGTACATTTCGTTTTCCTGTTTGTACATTTCGTTTTCCTGTTTGTACATTTCGTTTACCTGTTTGTACATTTCGTTTTCCTGTTTGTACATTTCGTTTTCCTGTTTGTACATTTCGTTTTCCTGTTTGTACATTTCGTTTTCCTGTTTGTACATTTCGTTTTCCTGTTTGTACATTTCGTTTTCCTGTGTGTACATTACGTTTTCCTGTGTGTACTCTGTGTACATTGCGTGTTGGAGCCGAGTAGACTTGTATCCATGTAGCTTCATAGACATTTAGTTTCGTAGCCATGCGGTGTTTTAGTCATGCAGTCTCTCAGCCATGTTTAACTCGGAACCAGCTAGATCCTTTTAGACTCGTAGCCTTGTAGCCTCGTAGTCTCTTAGACTCGTAGCATTGTGGCCCAATATCATTGGAGCTGTTGAAAGAAAAGGTAGTTGGGGCATTTGGATCTGTTGGAGCCATTTGGAGGCTGTTGGAGCATTTGGAGGCTGTTGGAGCATTTGGAGCCATTTGGAGCTGTCAAGCATTTGGAGGTTGTTGGAGCTGTTGGAACCATTTGAAGGCCGTTTGGAGCATTTGGAGCCATTTGGAGCTAAGAAGTAGTCGTTGCACGTCTATGCAGGGCTAAATGTTTATAAGATTGCTGGCTTTCGCAAGTGATTCTGTAGTAGGATAGAAATTGTGTAATAAATATTATGTTTGTAAAAGACTTTGTGGTGTTTTATTTCTCGAACCATACGCTTTTCTGGTATTTAAATTAAATTTATTTTAGCTTCGTCCAGGATCGTTCCAAGGACCTTAGACGACCTAATTAATCAGTATATTGTTTGCAAATTTATTTAATGAATTTTTAACTTTTTCCTGAATTTTTAGTTTAATTATTACGAATTTTCAATATGGTGGTCTTGATGGCTTATAGGATGATGGTAGTAGAGGTTTTAAAGTCTCTTTAAGAATGTTGAACGTGGCTTATTGAAGTTATTATTTTTTCATAAAATTAAACATTATTGCAACGATCGAGGATCGAACCAAGGACTGGAGCGGATCGAATCGATATGTAAATTAATAAGTGATTTTTTTGATGAATTCTGGATTTTTTCCCGCTTTTCTAGCTACATTATTACATGATTTCAAGATGGCGTCCGAATTTCAAGATGGCGGGGGGCACCTCGGTAATAAATGTTTACTGCACTGTAGCGGGTTAGAATGAAATTATCCAGATGGAAATGTACTCTATAATATGAGTACACACACAAGATGACGTACTCCAGCAGGTGGTAGCTCCTGGTAGCATCTACTGAACATTAAATGTCGGGTCCATGATGGTCGACAAGGACAAAGTCAAACTTCAAAGTCAAGGTCAAATTTCAAGGTGAAGGTCAAATTTCAAAGTCAAGGTCAAATTTCAAAGTCAAGGTCAAATTTCAAGGTGAAGGTCAAATTTCAAGGACAAGGTCAAATTTCAAAGTCAAGGTCAAATTTCAAAGTCAAGGTCAAATTTCAAAGTCAAGGTCAAATTTCAAGGTCAAGGTCAAATTTCAAGGTCAAGGTCAAATTTCAAGGTCAAGGTCAAATTTCAAGGTCAGGGTCAAATTTCAAGGTCAAGGTCAAATTACAAGGTAAAAGTCAAATTTCAAGGTCAAGGTCAAATTTCAAGGTCAGGGTCAAATTTCAAGGTTAGGGTCAAATTTCAAGGTTAGGGTCAGATTTCAAGGTCAAATTTCAAGGTCAAGGTCAAATTTCAAGGTCAAGGTCAAAGGTCAAGGTCAATGGTGTGGTGACCAGATAATTATACTAACATGGTATCGGCACACTCTAGCCGACGAAAACAAGATGGTGGTCTCCAGCGTATGAAGACAAGATGGCGGACATGACGTTATATCAGCTGACCATATATGAACCTTGGTATTGGTGACGGTAGATCGGTCTGTAGGTGGCTTCTGTGGAGGAAGGATCTGATGTTTTTTTTTATTTTTTACCCTCACCGGTTTGTAACCAAGAACGGGAATCGATATAATCAATCATTATATTTATTGTCAATTTATTTATTGAATTTTGAACTTTTTCCCGCATCTCTAGCATAAAAATTATGGATTTTCAAGATGGCGGCCAAATGACAAGATGGTAGGTCTGTCTCGAACAGGTGGTGCTATTATTACTTTAAATTAAAAAAAATTACAAGTCCAAATATGCATGTTATTGTTGTATATACCTTATTTAATCTTCGGTCTGGTAAATGTCTCGATGGCCGAGCGGTTAAAGGCGTATGTTTTCCAACCTAGGGATCAGAGCTGCGATGGTTCGAATCACAGCGTTTCCAATATATTTTTCATAAAAAATAAAATTTAAAATGTCGATAAGGTTCATAATAGCTATGGTAGGTAATGGAACATCGACCTTATGTGATGAGACAGAGCGACGCTGGCGCTCTCTAGGAACAAACGACAGAAACAAAGTCGACGGTATCCAAGATGGCGGCCTCCAGTGGAAAAGAAAAAAAATTCGTTAAAATCGGATAATAAATAAAAAAGTTAAAGATGGCGGCCGTAACAAAAATTGCAACGGTGACGTCATCATTCAAAATGTCGGAAAACACATCACCGGAATTTTCTAGAACACAAATTACGTCATCCAAAATGGTGGATCCAAGATGGCGGATCCAAAATGGCCGCCGTGATCTACTTGTCCCGTTACGTTATGTTCCATTACATTTTGCCCCGTTACGCCGGTTGCATGCACGAAAAAGTGTCACGTTACACTGTGTCCCGTTATGCCGGCTGCATGCACGAAAAAGTGTCACGTTACGCTGTGTCCCGTTACGCTTATCCAAGATGGCCGCCGTGACGTCAGAATCCAAGATGGCGGACACCGACAATCTTCAATCCACAGCCTGAAGCCTGATCCAGTACATACTATTATATACTACTACGTGTGTTTTAATTTTTTTTTGTTTCAAATATTTGTGTTTTGTGTGTCAAAATTTCCTTAACCCTCTATGTGTAAAATTTTACTCTTGAATTTCAAATTTGAAAAAAAAAAAAAAAAAAACTATTCTGTAGTAAGCTAATTGAACATCTTTCCAAATTTCATGAAAAAAAACATGAAAAGAAATTTAAAAAATATATATATATTAGTTTGAAATTCTCTAAAATACGAAAGGCTTGCGTATATCCGTGAGTTCTCACTAGCTCTTAGTCAGCCCGATAAATATTTGAAACAAAACAAATAAATCCTTTCGCGTTTAAGACCAGATTTTAGAATGAAAATATGTCCCCTACGCTAGAAGCATTGGCGTGGTCACTTGAGGAGGGGGGGGGGGAGACGAGAGGGGATGATTGTCCGCACTAAGTATAGGGCTGCTAAAGACAGGAGGGTGGCTTGCATTCTTCATTTTCATACAGTCGGCTAGCATGAGGCATGCTTTATACCCGCCCTTTTCTTTCAACTGCAAATACTCATTTATCGTTTTCCCGCGGTTTATACTGCGGTGACAGGCGGGAAGATACTCGTGCGTACGTATCTGACATATATTCATACCTTCGACCGAACATCTAAAAGTTTAAAGTTAGTATTTTTTTTTCTATTTTTTTTTTATTTTATAGCCAATACAACCTTTTTTGTGAGCCCTCACATAAGCAAATTTGCATAAAAATATATTTATTTAAATGTGCAAGCATATCTCTCTGTCATTATTATTTTTGAATATGAATGCCATTGTAAAGTTGAATTCAACCCCACCGTGAACTTCAGCCTGGTAGACGGCTTTAACTGTAAAAATACTTTTGGTAATGTTCCTGAACACGCTATTTATACATTGTGTGAGAGATTTCCCATGAAAATTAAAGAGAGATACCATGGATTCCAGGGGAAATTTATTGAAACATTTGTTATCTATTGTAGTCCAACCTGTTTGTCCAGGTATGTTAGACCTTCTGGACAGTGAGCCGGGAGTACCTGGTTCGATTCCAAGAGAGTTTGTGACTGGTTGTTGTGTTGCTTCTTCACCTCGAGACCGCGAAAGGCAACGTTTAACCACCGCAGTGTCGCCTCACCCACATGCCCTAGTCACGGTTCAAATAACAACAGATTCATTTTTTTAAATGGATCTCGCAATAGTGAAGATTCATTTTAAAAAAAGCGACATACGCTATTGTTAGTTACACTGTATGTCATAAGAAACCTCAATAACGAACACACAAAAAAAGATGAATATGCAAACACACAGAAAACAAGCTAAAATCAGCCGGTTTCAAAACTTAAAAACATGGCACAGAAAATTCCGTGAAAGGGTTTAGTCAGAGAAATATTACAGCCCAGACGGATCCAGTGGCTGACAACTACGAGACAGTTGCAGCAAGAACAGTAGGCCTATATAAAGGACAAAAAGCGGTATTGGACACCACAGCGACAACAGACGAACCCAACGATGATACTAAACAGATAATGTGGACAACACATGGACGACACAGAGACACACAGGCCAACATAGCGATGCAACATAACAGATATTCTGGACAGCACAACAATAACTCCACAGACCAACACTGTAGGCTTGCTAAGACAGCAGTTGCGACGTTTCGGATACTGAGATCTGTTCCCGTCCCCGGGCACAAACATGAGGTATATGTGCCATCAACCCCTTTCCCGGGCACGCCCAATTTTTCTGTGTGTTTGCATATTCATTTTTTTTTTTTGTTCGCAATTGAGGTTTCTTATGACATACAGTGCGACTAACAATGGCGTATGTTCGAAAAATAACATCTTTAACCTTTCAGTCACGTTTTGTCAATTCCTAAAGTATACGTAAAATAATTTTTTTTTTTTTAGTTAATTTTTTTTTGTATTGTAACTAAATAATTTGTTTTTACTTTTGAGTGGTATTAATCTTACGCTATAATTATATCATTGTAGGCCTATAACTATGTTATGATAATATATAAAAGTAAAATAAATTGTAATTATTTAATATTCATAAAGTATGTTTGTTGTCCACTGGTACACCTCAACGCACACAGTCAAGGCTTGAGGAACCCCCTGTGTGCGCGCCAGGCGGGGCGCCGCCCTCCGGAGTGGTGCTGGTGGCGGACTGCTGGTCGGCGGCGGCGGAGCTGCTGGCCCGCTGGCCCGCCGCGCTCGCCGACACCCAGGTGCTGGTGGTGCCCGCCGCCCCCGAGCTGCCGCCGCCGCGCCTGCCCGCCCCCGCCGCCGCCGCCGTGCTCCTGCTGGCGGAGACCGCCGCCGCGACTCTGGCCCCGGGCTTCCTGCGGCGCCTCCAGGTGCCTGTCCCTGAAACAATGTCCCAGCTCATGCGCTGCAGAGTTGACGTTCACCATCACAACTGAAGAGTAACTCACAGTTTCCGACAAGCGCGCGCACGAGTTGTTGTTTCCTCGCTTGCATCAGCGCCACCTAAGCAATATGGCGACTCCTGACCGTCATTTCCCCAAATAGTAGAGTTTGAACCTGCGAACTTTATTTGGCAACGTGATGGAGCCCCTCCCCCACTGTACTCTCTGTGGACGAGAGTGGTCCCTGCCGTCGGATTGATCGTGTTGGTCGAGACGACACAGCTCTTTTTCGCTGGCCTCCGCGTTCACCTGACACACTGGGAGCTGATTTTCGGAAAAACTCATTTTCTGTTGTTTTATCTGCCGAGCATCAAGTCGGTACGACATTTACTTAAAAAAAAATGGGATATTTTCTTCTCTAACGCCCTCGAAATTTTTTAACATAGACGAAGGAAGCATCAACAATTCAACATTCGTGCCATGGAGATTTTCGATCAAAAACGGGAATTTTGATCTTTGACGGCCCCGGAACCCCCATCCCCTCCTCCTGAAGATGAATTTTCAAAAATAATGAAACACGTGTATTTTTTTTTTTTGAAGAGTACATTTAAAAATTTCATCGTTGTAACTTTAATTTTTTTTTTCCCTTCAAACAAACTTTACCACCCCTTTTCACCACTTTAGGGATGGAATTTCAAATAATTCTTTCTCAGTACTCACCTACGTTACTCAATGAACTCCTATGCAAAATTTCATGCTTCTTGACCCACCGGTTTAAACTATGCGTTGTCTTGTCAGTCAGTGTTAAGAATTATATGAAGTAGAAGTACTTAAGTTGAATCTGTTGAATAATAAATATTTTAAAAATTAGCATAAATGTTATGATTCTTAATATAACAAACGTAGTTATTACTTAGTGATATATCATTTTCTTTAATTTCATTATATTAAGCTATTGCGATAAGTGCATGCGAAAAGAATGAATTTCTTTCAGTGGTTTTTGTAAATGGAGCAATTGCAAGGAACTACGTGGAGGATTTTCGGTCTCTAATCAAAGCGCAGCCAACGAAGTCTGTAAGCAGGAACAGCCGCGCGCGTGAACTTTGATCTCGGCAGAGCGCCGGGCCTAACGCGGAGATGAATATTAACCAGACGCGTGCGACGATGAAAGGCTCGATTCACGGAGATCCCCCGTCTGTTGTGTTTAAAGAGCCTTTGAAGGGCGAGAATCCCAACCACGCCTCTGGGGGTCTCGTAATTGGTTAATTTTGGCATTTCCTGGCGTGTGAGCTGAGGAAACACGGCGCCTGTGGCCCCAGTTATACCGTCTCGACGAGAGTGGATAGCGTTGGTCTCACACGTCACATAGAGGTTTAATACGGGCCCTCATGTCACACACAGGCAATCAAATTTGCAGATAGATTACAGACGTTCAGTATTAACCTACACTTTAAAATATCATACTGAAAAGTCCAAGTACAAATATTGTATGGTGACAAACAAATTATTGACGTGACAACGTCTAATAAATGATAAATCGATGAACGCCGGCTGCACTCACGAAAAAGTGTCCAGTAACGCACATTGTCCCGATACGCTGTGTCCCGTTACGCGCATTGTACGCTTGCGCCTCATCTATCTCTCTTCCACTCGATTGGAACAACCATCGATTTGACTTTTTCGAGGCACATTAAACTTGAAACACTCCCATTCGTTTCCGACTGAACGGGCCTTAGCTATCAAATTCTTTATTATTTATAATAAATATATTTGACTTTGTAAGACTCGAAAGTACTTAGACTCGTTCTGATGTATTTATAAGATAAGCACAAAAGAACGAATCATTTAGTTTAATTTGTGGGCGCCAACAACTTCTATGAAGTTGTAATACTGAATAAACGTTACAATTACTTATATTTTAATTAATTTGTACTACCTACACATCATTAATTAAAATTTATTTTATTGTTGACCGGACTATTCAGTGGGTAGAGTTGGGTATGTCGTGGAAAAATTCGTAAAACCTTGGATTAGCTTATATACAACGATGTTGTGAACTTTAACTCAAGTTGTTCATAACTTCAGCAATCTGGTAGTGTGTAAATATTTGGCAAGAGATTTCAAGTGATATTAAATTATTCCCGAGTGTCAGTTTTTGCAAGCTAGTAAATGTTGTGCCATTCCTTAATCAATAAATAACCGACCTGTTAGGATAGTTACGTGGTAACGAACTATACGTTACTAGGTTTGTCTTCTTTCAACCAGGACCTCAGCAATGAATCTTCTGCGTCTTCATCCTTGGCACACCCATTCGCTGTCTTGGATCTTCGTCCTGGGAACGCCTAGTAGCAATTAGTCGTCTTCGTCCTGGGAACGCCTTTCGTTGTTTCCAAGCCTTCGTCCTGGAAACGCCTCTAGATTCCCATCTTCGTCCTGGGAACGCCTATCGTTGATCGTCTTCGTCCTGGGAACGCCTATCGTTGATCGTCTTCGTCCTGGGAACGCCTATCGTTGATCGTCTTCGTCCTGGGAACGACTATCGTTGATCGTCTTCGTCCTGGGAACGCCTCTCGTTGATCGTCTTCGTCCTCGGAACGCCTATCGTTGATCGTCTTCGTCCTGGGAACGCCTATCGTTGATCGTCTTCGTCCTGGGAACGCCTATCGTTGATCGTCTTCGTCCTGGGAACGCCTATCGTTGATCGTCTTCGTCCTGGGAACGCCTATCGTTGATCGTCTTCGTCCTGGGAACGCCTCTCGTTGATCGTCTTCGTCCTGGGAACGCCTCTAGTCGTTTCCGTATGGTCTCGTACAGTTGACTATTATAAATATTTCTTTCTTCGTCCTGGGAACGCCTTAATATGATTTCAGATCTTCGTAGTTTATACTTGTAGTCTTCATCTTGGGATCGCCTTGTAGTACTCAAATCTTCTTATAAATAATAATTCTTCTTTAGTTCAATAACTCTCTTCAAATCATTAATATTATTCTTGTTTACTATCATTTCTTATAATTCTTCAAAATATTTCAATAGTTATAAGTTCAATTTCTGTAGTCATAAAATGTCATGTCTTTCCTATACGAAGTTCCTATATCAATTCCTTATTCCTTTTCTCAATTCCTTCCAAACAAACTTTTATTTACTAGCAATAATTTTTGTTAAATCTTTTCCACCAATACCAGATTGCTTTACAAAATATTCGTCATATAATATTACAAATGTGAACTGTGAAAATACCATTCTTATTCGTTCAACAAAATATATCATTACTTGAGCAAAGAAGTTTTACATTCAAAGATATAAATACAAATTACTGATTTATGGTTCATAGAGAAATAAAATGTGTACTGAAGTGAAATTATAAAATATGCTACATTAATTTTGTTCATCCATCTTGTTATATGAAATTAACAAGTTCAACCTTTATACTACTTTTCCTATCATCGTTCTATCCTTAACAGAATAACATATATTGGAAGAAGATAAATAGCAAACATGTATAAAAGTTATAGTTAAAATAATCTCTTCGTTAAAGTAATAAACATATTTGAATTAATGAGTGCAAATAAAAGTAAATTTATCAATTAAATTGTAAATTTTATTTCACTCTTTCTTTGTATCCATACAAAATAGTGATAATTCAATAAAAATTATTCAATTTTATTCATAAAAGTATGCAAGTATGCAAAAGTATTTCATCACTGTTTTGTTATGACATTGTTACGTTAAACTATCGTCCGTAAACCAACTTTTCAGACAACCAATTTTTTTTAGTGTCCACAAAGCGCTTTGTAAGCAACCTTAACATTTTTTTATGTTCCTAATAAATTTCTTTATGAACACAGAAAAAAAAATGTTTGGTAGAGCAAACAGTCACTAAGCATTTTGAAGTGAAAACTAAACCCGTTCTTTCACTGCAGACGTTGGCACTATTAGACAGTGTTTTCTCAAAATAGTCTCTGACTGCGAAACCTGACTTGATAAATGGCTCGGCATTTTCCTTTCCCTCTTTTCATGATTCCTTCATCATCGAGTCCTTGTCTCTGGTTTTCCTTCGACTGTGTTAGAGGCTGCCTCCCGGAGGGTCTATTTACATTGACGAGTTTTTAACCTTCGTCTCTGCGCATTTCCATCAGGAATAATGATGACAAATTGTTTCCTCTCGCTTCTCGTCCAGTGACTGGAGTTTAATGCGATAACCTGATACGGCGTTAATACGGCGTATGCGACCGAACTGATAACACACTACCTCCGGAAAGACAATAAAGTTTTATTTAAACGAGGATGTAAGAAATGCCATTGCTTAACGCCAAATAAGCTTACGCTTATAGATAATAGAGCGTAATATCTATTTGTGAAAACATATTTGAAAAAAATAGTATTTCTGCTTAAATTTAAATATAAATGCGTTAAAAATTATTCCTGATACACGCTTCTGTGCGTCGTTAAGTTAGGAAAATAATACTCAACATAAGCGCTACATTCTTTGAGAATTTGTGTTTCATTAAATATTGTCATATAAATCAAGTTCAACTAAAATATAAATTTCAATACATAACTTAATATTTTGATTTGGAGTCACTATCTAATAGCCTTGTACTGAAACACACAAAAATATAAGTCGATGTCACGTATCATTCAACTCTTCCAAGACTTATTTAATACTCCTAATAATAAAACTGTTCAGAGTAAAAAGACTGTACATTGGATGAAAATTTGAAGAAAAACTATTGAAAATGGCTACTAATATTAATTGAAACTTAAAAATATAATTTTTAGAATATTTGTTTGTCTGGTTGTTGTTTCAGCATCACTGTAAAACTACTACATGGATTCCATTAACCTTGTAACAGGGGTAAATATTGATTTAAAAAAAAAAGCGTTAAGGATCCATCAGTATTGACAAGATAAATTTAAATTCAATATTGATGTTAGTTATTAAAAATGTGTTGGATTTTACATCCATGGTAAAATAAATCCCTTTCAGCACAACATACAGGGGTATGTAGATTTTGAAGTACCAATTTCTTCTGGAAATGTTTTTGAAACTTCTATAAACATCTAAAACATTTTAAGAACTAAATACACATAATATCTTATATGTTCTCCAATATTCCAAAATGATAAATTAAACATTTTCTTATATTCCATGCAGCGAAAATATTTTGAAAGTTTTTAACTCAATGCATCCAGCATTAAATACATTACAAGGAATTTCATATTATGCCTCTAAAGGTAGTTTATACAATCTTTTCTTTTTACATTCAATAACTATTTTTCAATACTTTCACGAATATTTGGTAGTACAAACGGTTTCGTTGGACCAAGGTTTAATATACGTAATATTAAGATGGTTTAAAATAAATTGAAACGTATTCGATTCTAATAAAATTTAATTTTTTTTTTTAAATTCAACCCCTGTTTTTACGGAAATAGTTCGTTGCATCACAGCCAAAGGTTTTAGATAAAAAAAAAATTTACAAATCACTTCCTGAGATAAATTCCTGTATTCCCTATGCCTCCCCCTCCCCTTCAAGAACAAAATTTCATGCTTCCAATTGGTGGTCATTCGACTAAATTATTTTCTTTGGTTGGAAGCACGGCCGACGCGACGCGAATGATGAAACGGGGGAGGGAGGAGCGAAAATCACCAGGGCCCCGGTGAGTTCATAGATATATATACACTTTTATTTACACTGATATGACGAAAACTGCAAATCTATTGTTAATAGAATTCATAAGAAACCTTAAAAGTTATGTGATACCCACAGATCAAGTTTATATTTAAATACACACTTGTTTTTTTTTTTTACTTTCGGGGTTTGACATGCTTTACATGAAATAATGGGCCCGACAAAACTACTTTCCTCCCGTCAGTGGCAATCGTTCCTCCATCCTACTTCCCCCCCCCCCCTTAACTTTTCCAATGGCCCTAATTACTAAAAATAACTGGAGATATGAAGGGAAAAAAATACTTTTCAAGATGTCAGGAATGTGTTAAAATAGCCTAAGGAGCTATTACTTTTCAAAATTTCAGAATCCCCCATTTTATACCACACCTACCACCCAAAACCCTCCAGTCATCCACGCCGTTTAAAAATTTTCGCCTTACAATTTACGCACTGCTTTTGTCCACGTGTGTGTGTGTATCTTCGTTTATGACGTAACATACAACTCAGAAATAGAAATACGGTTTGGAATCTGCGGAGGATTCTGTTGTTTGAAATTACGAAGAACGGTTTGTTTATTTTGAGGCTGATTCTTCGTGGGAATCCACTTTTCACAGACGAGAGAGCCAAACGCCCGATCGTGCATCTTCGGGGTTTTTTTTTTTTTTTTGTTCATTGTAAATAAATATGGCGGTGTTAATGAAAGGATACTAATGGTCAAAAAGGTTAGGTTAGCTACTTTATAAATACTTTAAAACATTGTGGATGGTTGATTTGGTTAGGATAGCTACATTAAAGATACGGAAAAATTGGTTGTCTGTAAAGTCGGTTTACGGACGATAGTTTAACGTGACAACGTCATAACAAAACATTGATGAAATGATTGCATACTTTTATCAATAAAATTGAATCATTTTTATTGAATAATCACTATTTTGTATTGCTACAAAGGAGTGAAATGAAATCTACAATTTAATTGATGAATTTACTTTTATTTGCACTCATTAATTCAAATATGTTTATTACTTTAACGGAGAGATTTTTTTAACTATAACTTTTATACATGTCTGCTATTTAACTTCTTCCAATCTGTGTTATTCTGTTAAGGATAGGACGATGATAGGAAAAAAGTAGGAAACGAATGGGAGTGTTACAATGTTTAATGTGCCTCGAAAATAAAGTGGAATCGATGGTTGTTCCAATCGAGCGTAACGGGACAATGCGCGTAACGGGACACTTTTTCCGTGCGTGCAGCCGGCGTACGTCGAATTGTTAGACGTTGTCACGTCAATAAAAAGCCATGAACTTCGGGGAACTTGGGGGGGTTTTGGCCGTCTCGCCTGTGAAAAGAAGGCTGCCCCCGATTGTTGGTCGGCCAGACCGCAGCGGTGTCTCGGCCCGGCAGGAAGGCGCCGCCGCCGCTGAAGACGTGAGCGCGGCGCCGCTGGCGGACGCCGTGCGCCTGTACGCCGCCGCCCTGAGGGACGCCGACTGCCGCCGCCGGCCCTGCCTGGACGCCGCGCGCTGGCACGCCCTGGTGGCCGCGAGCCGCGCGCCGCCCGACGCCGTGTCCCTGGCGGAGGCCCGCTTCGCCGCCGACCTGCCCTCGCGGCACCGCGTCTACCTGGCGGCGCGCGGCGACCCCTCCTGGACCTGGGTGAGTGCGCGAACCCTCCCTCCCTCCTGCCCTACAGCCGCCGACCTGCCCTCGCGGCACCGCGTCTACCTGGCGGCGCGCGGCGACCCCTCCTGGACCTAGGTGAGTGCGCGACCCTCCCTCCCTCCTGCCCTACAGCCGCCGACCTGCCCCCGCGACACCGCGTCTACCTGGCGGCGCGCGGCGACCCCTCCTGGACCTGGGTGAGTGCGCGACCCTCCCTCCCTCCTGCCCTACAGCCGCCGACCTGCCCCCGCGACACCGCGTCTACCTGGCGGCGCGCGGCGACCCCTCCTGGACCTGGGTGAGTGCGCGAACCCTCCCCAGCTCCTGCCCCACAGCCGGCGACCTGCCCCCGCGACACCGCGTCTACCTGGCGGCGCGCGGCGACCCCTCCTGGACCTGGGTGAGTGCGCGACCCTCCCTCCCTCCTGCCCTACAGCCGCCGACCTGCCCCCGCGACACCGCGTCTACCTGGCGGCGCGCGGCGACCCCTCCTGGACCTGGGTGAGTGCGCGACCCTCCCTCCCTCCTGCCCTACAGCCGCCGACCTGCCCCCGCGACACCGCGTCTACCTGGCGGCGCGCGGCGACCCCTCCTGGACCTGGGTGAGTGCGCGAACCCTCCCTCCCTCCTGCCCTACAGCCGCCGACCTGCCCTCGCGGCACCGCGTCTACCTGGCGGCGCGCGGCGACCCCTCCTGGACCTGGGTGAGTGCGCGAACCCTCCCTCCCTCCTGCCCTACAGCCGCCGACCTGCCCTCGCGGCACCGCGTCTACCTGGCGGCGCGCGGCGACCCCTCCTGGACCTGGGTGAGTGCGCGAACCCTCCCTCCCTCCTGCCCTACAGCCGCCGACCTGCCCTCGCGGCACCGCGTCTACCTGGCGGAGCGCGGCGACCCCTCCTGGACCTGGGTGAGTGCGCGAACCCTCCCTCCCTCCTGCCCTACAGCCGCCGACCTGCCCTCGCGGCACCGCGTCTACCTGGCGGCGCGCGGCGACCCCTCCTGGACCTGGGTGAGTGCGCGAACCCTCCCTCCCTCCTGCCCTACAGCCGCCGACCTGCCCTCGCGGCACCGCGTCTACCTGGCGGCGCGCGGAGACCCCTCCTGGACCTGGGTGAGTGCGCGAACCCTCCCTCCCTCCCTATTCCCCTACAGCCGCCGACCTGCCCTCGCGACACCGCGTCTACCTGGCGGCGCGCGGCGACCCCTCCTGGACCTGGGTGAGTGCGCGAACCCTCCCCAGCTCCTGCCCCACAGCCGGCGACCCACCTTTCCTTATAGCAATACCTCCACACACCTCCACTGTCTATCGGTCCATGCTGGAGTAAAACACCTTATTTGTATCGTATCCCTTCCTTATCAGAGATTAGAGAAAGTTACAGATGGAGCATAAGCTCTGAGCACTGTGGCCAGTTTGTTCACGTAAGAATATGGCGGCCATTTGTTTAAAATATATATATACTTTTTCTTAAATACCGATTGATTATTGATAAACAATTTGTGTTCTCATTTGAAAATGGTTGACAAAATATAAGCACTTTGTAGCAAATCAGTTATTTATTTAACAATACATGTCATGTAGGACGTGTGTAGTGGAGAGGTTGGTGGCCATTGCGGGGGTCGGCAAGATGGCGTTTGTGAGGTCGTTCTGTTGAGTGTGTTGATATCGGGTTCGTGAGTGGAAGGACACAAGGATCAAGGAAGATGTTGAACAGCGGGCGAAGCACTAACAGCATGTCAGGAAGGACACAATACAATGGATGTGTTTGCACACAATTCGATTTTGAAGTTATAATTCTAATGCGACTTCCAACAAGGTTGCGTTAAACGTTTAACGCTACCATGGAGAATTATTTGCATGCAATTTAAAACTATTTTTTAATGATGTCAAAGAAGTATAACTTCTCACGCGCGTACCTAACTACACGCACCCATTTTTTTCTTCTTTTTTTTTTCTGATGATTTATTCGATGGTTGGGAACCGCTGTCCTAGAGCATTAACAAACTTAACCTGTACGCCGACGTGCGCGTGGTTACGTAGCATCCAGTTTATGACTGACTTAGCCAGTGAAAACGGGTGAGAAAGCAGCCACGTTATTTTAGTCAAGTCGTCTTTTGTAATCTTTACCGATTAATAATTTGTTTAACGTACCATCTTTATCCACGGTGTATTTGGTTATGTACCTATTTGAAATACCAAGACACAATTGAACCTGAATATTGCAAAATTTCAGCTCGTACTCTAATATAAGTACAAAAGCCGGAATCGAGGATATTTAACTTAAATATATATTATAAATACTATTTCATGTTATGCTAATATGATGTAGGTATTCCAAGCCAACATATAGGTACTTAATGGTCTTTACAGTATATATTCATTAATTGTAAACACATTTTTATACTCGAGTAATAACCAAAACTAACCAGAAACACATCAAATTTATCAGTTTCCGAAATCTTAAAACAAAATAAATATTTCAACCTGAGCTTTTTTTAAACTTATGCAATGTTCTTCTAAGTATTTTATCATTTCTTAAAATTATGCTACCTAGTAATTCTGTATTTCCTACTCCTTTTGTACTACATCATAAACTTGCATTCCCAACGAAACATTATTTCGCACCAACACATTCTGTTGTGCTCTTATTGGTGCTTTCCTTAATTCATCAACATATAATTTGCACTTGACCCATCATAATTCCTACACGACAATCATAAACCATTCCACTAGTATACATAATATGTTAAGTACACAGCTAATTCTTAATTTTCAATCGTAAACCCGCCTTTAAATCCGTCCTTGTATCGTTGTGCTCTTTTTCCAGATGGTTTAAACTAAACATTATTATGTTTGGAAAATTATTTGAAATATTCATACTTTAGAAAGTTGTTTTGCTAATGAGAATTGCGGAAATACATTTTCTTGTTGTATTTCATCAAGACCATAATTTTGTATTATTCAATACTTATACATAAGACAACGTAACTAAAAGATGCTTGGTTAAAACTTTTTTTGTCATAAAATATATTTAAATAATTAAATTTTAATAATTTTAGATTTATTTTACCATGGCTTATAATTAATGGAAACCCTCGCTATTGATAGTGATCAACTGTTATAAATAGTTTCTCCTGTGAAGTAAATATTGGTGTTTAGGGTGTTTAGAATTGATACATAATATTTCTTTCAAAATGTGTATAACTGTACTAATACATATGTACATAAAAGAATGTATTGTTTCAATGGTATATTATAACAGTTTAATTTACACTATTTACAACCAATCACACATCAAATTGAAGGTAACTAACCTAGTTTTTTTTCCTAATGTTCACTATGTGCACCTTTAGTTACGCGGCACACATACAAACAAAAGTCTAATTCTTTACACACTTTGGTTAACACACCCAGGGTAACGGAAGCAATAGCCTGTTCAATTTGTGTCTAAACTCTGGAAAATCATTAGGTACCATGGTGGAACATAGGCAAAATATTTCATAAAGCCCCCAAAGAAAAAGAAAATTACATGGCGTTATGTCAGGTGAAAGTGGAGGCCAGCGATTAAGAGTTCTGTCATCACGACCATTACAACCAATCCAATAGTTGGGGACTTGGCCGTTCTGCCACTCTCGCACAAAGGGGTTCCAATGGGGAGGGGCATCATCCTGCTGTCAAATAAAGTTTACATGTCCACCCATTCTGTCACGCTGCAAGCAAGAAAACAACAAAGCTATGTTCGTGCATGTGCTTATCTGAAACTGTTTGAGTTACTCTTCAATTCTGACCTTGAACCAACACTTTAAAATGCTTACAGTTGATACTAATAAATTTTATTACTGAGAAATTCTTTTATGGACATACTGTACTTCTAGAAGAAACTATTTAATGGTCTTAGAAATTTTGACAAATAATGGATTTTAAAAGCTTATTAAAACATTTTATAATTAATGATCGACTAAAAATAGGACTTTTAAATGTTGACCAATTTGGCAAAGGTGTTTGCCATTTACTCTGAACTGCATCATTCAAAGCATGAGCGACATTACACAAATGTAATTATTTGAAACATTTTTATAGGCATAGGCCATTGCTGATTTTCATTGTATGTCATAGAGAAACCACAAGAATGAACACGAAAGATCAATTCACAAATAAACAGAAAGCACACAGAGAACACAATGATGCACAGGTGAAACCAGCAATGAAACAGAATTTCTCCATGGAATTCTTTTTATTTTGTTCATTCTTGTAGTTTCTCTATGACAGTGAAAACCAGCAATGGTATAGGTGCATGGATGATTTTAAAATCAAACTTATCCACTGCAAAAATCATTCAAAGAACCTACCAAATATACAGTTCACTCCCGATTATCCGCGAAATTAAGTGGCAGGGCCACCGCGGATAGTGAAAATCGCGGATAGTCCGCAAAAGAGCCGAAAATGGGAAACAAATAAGGAAACATTAATTACAACTTAAAAATCTAAAAATTTATGTACAGTAAAAGTTACAATTAACAGTAAAAAAAATTTTTAAATGATAATAAAATATTAGTATTTTACTGAATAATTAACATACTATACATTTCAGTAATGTAAAAATAAAAGTGTTCAACCATACAACTAAAAACAAACTGCGACAGAGACAAAAATAGCAACGCATGCCAGCCTACTATGTGAGTTTCGAGAAGGCCTATGGCATTTTACTGTATACTGCATACAATACACTCGTCAGTAGAGATCAAATTTGCTCATTTGTAATAAAATACAGATTTACATATGTGCTGTATTTTTTCGTAGCATGTGCGGATAATCCACACAGCGAATCATCCGCCCGCGGATAATAGGGAGTTTACTGTAGCTAATTTCACAGAACCATATGAGCACGAGCACACATGTATAACTCCACGATGAACGCTACAGGCCTAGCAGCACGGCTTTTCCCGCTGTTTCCCTTTCATTTTCTTTCCTTTTGTTGGTGGGAATGTTAAATTGTTTAATATTTCAGGAAGGTATATATCTCCCCTTCCGTAACCCTCCTCCTCGTGTATGTCAGTGCCGAAGTATTCCACAGCAGGAGCGGATGCAAGGAGGGGCAGAGATTCTCCCCCTACCCCCTTTCCCATCGCCAATCTTTGCCACAAAAAAAATTAGGCTATTTTTAACAATTTACCATGAAATTTTAAATATTATCATATAAAGTTTTTTTTTTTTTAATTATTTTAATTGCATTAAAATAATGGACACTACTTTATAACATCAAATAAAAGTACCAAGTTTTTATCCACCTTGCAACATAACAGTTTAGCCTCCGAAATTAGAGTGGACTGCGGATCACCTGGAAAGTTTTTGGATGTGTGTGGTTGAGTGTGATCCATGGACTTTTTTTTCTCTCTTTCAAAACTTGCTGTGTTTAGAGTTATGCCAGAGTGAGCTCTGTAGAGGAGCACCATGTGGTTTACGTTGTGTCTCAAACTGGGTTTACAAGCAATCCACTCTCACCGATGCTCATTTTCCTTCTTTCTACAGTTGGGACATTCACACTATGTAACTGGTACAACCTTAGTTGGCCAGGAAGGTAAACAAAACTATATAAATTCTTTGTTTTCAAATTGGGTATAAAAACAAAACTGTTTGCTTTCTTGGAAATACATTATCATAACATTCAAAAATTGTACCTGTCACTTATAAGTTTATTTTTTATTATTTCAACCGAATTAAACAACCAATATTTTTTTGTACACTAAAATAATGAACATCTCGTAACGTGTAAACAATGAGTTTTCAATGAAGAGATACAATATCCTCAATATTTGTGTACCCTACCAGTGGTCAGCAATGACAGCTTCACTGTCGCTTGAAGAAAGCATGTTCATTCCCTTGCCCGCTTTCATCCTTCATCGGCAACTGTGCAGAATTTTGCATTTTATTTCAAAGGGAGAGGGTGCAAGTGCTCAGTTCTGATAAGTTGAAAACATAGTGTGAATGATTCACGTGAATTATGTTGAAAAGAGGAGAGGCAGAGCTCTTCGCCATGTTTCTCCCTCCACGTGGCTCTCGACATGGCCTTGTACATAATAGCCTGATATTATATTGATAGTAGTATGCAGTGTCTCATGCTTATATTGCAGTTCAGAGTAATTTTAAAACGCTGTTGCCAGACTCATACTGCCTGGCTTGTAAACATTAAAAGTCTAATTTTATATTGTATCATAAATTATAATAAGTTTTAATTTTTTTCATTCAATCTACTTTTTTTTCTTCTTAAGACCATAAAACAGTGTCATTTGAAAGTATTAGTTAAGTCACAGACATTCTGGAAAAAAAAAATTCTAAACACCAATATTTATTTCATAGTAGAAACTATTTATAGCGATCTGTCACTATTGGTAGCGAGTCATTCCATTGATTATGAGCTATGGTCAATGCAGGTTGAATTTGCGTTATAAATAAAAAAATTGGTAAATAGCCAGCCCTGAAAGAAAGGAAAGTTCCAGGGTTCTACAAAATTGCCTCATAAATAAAGGCCCAATAAAGATGTTAAATTAATAAATATAGCACACCGACAACTTAAAATTAAAATAAAAATATGATTCTGATTTTTATAGCTGGCCTCGGTTTTCAAGTTTGATAAAGTGTTGTTTTTGGGTCTCAAGTTGAATTCCCTGGTAAAACAACAGATGTGTGTATAATTTCTAGCAACAAGTTTGTGCTAATATATAAAAAAAGGTTAGGCACAGCAAACAGTTTACGTGTGGGTTTAAAAAATTTGGATAATACTGAAGAACATTACACAATATATTACATTATCCCACAGGATTAAGTAGAAATAACAAATTTCATGTGTCATAATGTGACTGTAGCAGTTACCCTTTTATAAACACTGTAAATAAAAAAAATAGTTACTATGCAGTCCATATTGATGCGTATCATATAAGCTCTCAAACTTTATAGTATCAACTGTTTAATAAATTCAACAAAATGGGCAGTATTTTAATAAAATTCCTTGTTCAAAATCAGGTCCAAAGCAGGGATTTAGTTGTTTTTTTTTAAGTCTTTTTCTCTTTTATTGGAGCCGTTTTGTTTAAAATTTTGGTCTGCTAATGAAATAATTGAATAGTTGACGTAGCTGCTCCTGCAACTAATTCTAGTGGTGGTTGCCGAAACGTGTGATCAGCGTCAAGAAATGTATTTGATACACTATTTGTGTACAGATTTATCACGCTAGGCATTATTTCAAAGGATTCTACATTATTATTGTGTCGGCTTCATATTATTAATGTATTTGAAACATGAGATCTTATGAATTTGCTCGTTACTGAGGTCAGATGTTACACATCTCTGCCAAGTACTAAAAGACTCGCTTAGGCTACATGTTTTTTACACTGCTGATTGCAGAACATGCTGATCATTTCTTATAAATTGTTTCTTTCCTCAGATTATTCATATCTTTTGGTTTCCATGAATGGCATTAAATATACAACTGCACTAAATAGTAGTGACAGACAAAAAATGAGTCTTGGTGAATTAAAAGATCTGATCCCAATTGATTGTTTCCTTGTCGTTTCTACTACTGTTGTAGTTCATTGTTAATAGTTCACTGTTCATTTTCTATGTCTCAACAGCTGAGTCATACAACAATTTAGGTTTCAAAGTCCCATTTACTAAATGTTGCTTCATGAAGATCTAGGGCTAGGTGCACTAAGGCTGTTGCACAAGACAGAACCTTCAGTTGGTGGTTGGTTTAGAGTGAGATGCTATAAAACCCAGAATTGTGTGTGTGTGCACAATAACAGTAAGCAGCCAGCTTAACATGTGGAGGGTAGAGACAGGTATTGGTTTTATTTTGGGGGGGGGGGAAGAGAGGTGGCGAAGAACAATTGATATGTAAGGTAACATGTTCAGCATGGAAAATTGAGTAATTACTTAATTATTAGCACAAATGTTAAGTAACAAGTGACATAGTGAGGAGGTTGGAAGTGTTCTGTATAATTCAAAATACAATGACACTAAGTAACAATTCTGGATTTGTTGAAATTTTTTTGGACATACGCATTGCTGTTTAAACTGTTTGTCATAAAAAACCTCAATAATGACCAAAAAATATGAATGTGCAAACACATAGAAAACAAGCCATGATCAGCTGAAGTCAAAAGTTAAAAATATAGGCAACACAGAAAATTCAATGGAAAGAATTAGTCAGAAAATGATTATTGCACAGATGAACTCAGTGGGTTGACGACGAGACAACTGCAACAAGAACAGTAAAGCAAGACAAAAAAAGACCTTGGACATCACAAGAACAGACAAACCCATCAGTGATACTAAACAGAGATGCACAGGTGAACCCAGCAATGTGATATACTGTAATACCCCAAGTGTCTTAAAGAATAATTAAATAATAAGGTTAAAAGATTTGGAAGCTTTGATTACTGAGGCCCTCAATTAATAACTACAAAAGTCAACAACACAGGCGACACTAGGAGTAAACAAAGAAAATTTAGGGACTCCCTACAAATACTTGGGAGTAAAAGGATCGTTATTATATATTAAATAAATAAAAACAACTGTTACGTCTATAGACTTCCTTATTTTATTAATCATTGTTCTTTTTTTTTATAGATTAAATTTTCCTTAGTAAAGACTGTTTTTCATTGATAAGTGATCTTATTTACATAACTCACAATTACACTTATTATATGATATTCCTTAACGTTATTTACGATAGGGCCGGCCCTTAATGTATAACAAAAATTAAAATATTTAAAAACAAGAATGAAATTAACATTGGTAACTTTAAAGATTGTACATATAGTCCTTCCAAAACATAATATAAATTTCTTCTCCTCGAACTGCCTTTTACTGTCCGCTGTCTTAACTGGGTTACACTAATCTTGGGTTCGTGAATAAAAAGATAGAATTATGCGGGTATCACCCGGGGCTTTAGGTAGACGGTGATCAAGGGAGTAGGCCTAATGATGTTGGATTCTGCGCAGGAACCGACTCCAGAGGTTCTGGCAGAGGATTTTGGTTGCCCCAAACTTGGAACCCTGTCTGAAACAAAAGTCCAAATTCCAAAGAATTAGACCCGTTCCAAGACAGTATACTTAAATGGCGCAAAAGGCCAATAGAGGGAAATTAAAAGGGGGGGGGGATGACGTCAAGACTTACCAAAACAGGGTGTTGGTCCTGGCGCTCAGGAGAGGGCGTCTCGTCTCCGCAAACTCGAACCACGATTCGCGGTAGCCACGGAAGTCATCATGATTAATTAAAAAAAAATAATTTATATAAAAATACTAAGTTTCTCTACTTTCAACTAAACTACTGACTGGTTAATAATTTTAGCTAGGGACTCCATCCCTCTAGTCTGAGAAGACTACATAATATACGATGTCGATGATTCGCAGAAGATCGCAGATACAAACGGTACCAGTCAGTCAGGAGGCGCGCACCGAAGAAGTTCAGAGCGGGATATCACCAGAATATCATAAGCGCGGGGTCTCTAGAGAATGGGAGGGGGGTTAGGCTCTGAGCCGAAAATTGCCGAGTCCACCCGAAGGTGTCCGGCATAAAAAAAATTAGATCTTACTGGAGAGACTGCGCGACTGAGGCGCTATCTTTTGGTGGCGAGAGGAAGTACTAATAAATCGACTTGTGACCGACGAGAGTGTCAAGCTAGGGGGTAATGGAGTAACCAGTGGTGCCACCTAGCGGCCTGAGACATAAGGAGGGAAGAGAGGTTGTCGTTACCTCCGCGCGAGCGCGGTAGTGTCGGCGCTGCCGACGCCTCACAAGTGGCATTAGTTACCACAGCCGTCGCTAGGTGTCGTTAAGGTGCAGAATCGTAACTGCGGCTGTCAAGCCTGAGATGGCCTTGACTTCGGTTAACGCACTCGAGCGGTCGTCGCTCCTAGCCACTTCTGAGAAGAGAGGGAGGGTGAGCAGGCGGGGGGGTGGCTTCAAAAAACGCATGGTCTGTGGGACACAAGGCCCACGGGATCCTCCTGTCGTGTCTTGCTGCTAGTGAACCTTATACCGATTCATGACAGAGTTAGCCGGGCTCAGCACTGCTTCACAAGCTGCTCTTAGCAAAAGGTGACCCGCGAAGAAATAACGTTACCGGCTCCGACGTACCTGGAGGCGGGAGAAATATTAGCCAGAATGCTAGCCTAGCATGAGGCTGGGAAAGAAAATCAGCTCGCCTCTGAGAACAGAGGCTGAGGGCCTGGCCGTAAAGAAAATAAGATGAGAGAGAGAGAAAAAAAATATAATATTTCCAAAATATTTCAGATTACAAAATTTTAAATAAACGTGCCTAAATCTCTAATTTACGGCACATACTCCCCCGCGTTAAAGCGGAGCTTAGGGGAAAGCAAAAACAAAAACCAAAAACTTCAGTAGGACGAGTTACCAGGTTCGCCTGTATCCTACTACTTACATGCTAAAACACAAAAAAAAATATTAAACACTCTTATGAACTAATGTGCACATTCTTAATGACTAACATGATTAAATTCATTAACTTAATTAAAATTATTAACTTAAGTGGCCACTTAAACTAACACCTTATATTAAGTTTTCTTACAAACTAGTACCATGGATTTTTATTGTTACTTAATGTTACTACCTAGGTTTTGTATTCTTCAGTTAAACTCCTTATTGAGTCTTAAATATATATATCGGGCATGCCAAGGCTTAGAGAAAGTAATCGCTCCTATTTTAAATTCGGATGCGCTTTCTTAAGGTGGGAGATGTGCGCTCGTGTCACATACTCTCCGGAACTGGGGTCGGCTAGACTCACAGTCACTGGGGTTAGAAATCGTTGGATCTGTAATGGTCCAGTCCAGCGATACGATAACTTGGCCGATCGCTTATCGATGGCCTTACTCTGCGGGTGTGCTTTGCATATTACCGTGTCACCTACCCTGTAGGGGTTAGGGGAGCGGTACTTATTGTACCTTCTCTGACTTGTTTGGTGAGCCAAATTTAAATTCCTACGCGCCTTTCTCCAAATCTCCGTGATGTCCTTGGGATCATCCGGCAGTAGGTCTTCGAGAGACCAAAGATTGGAAAGTGGTGTGTTGGGCTTATAAGTAAACATAATCTCAAATGGGGTGGATTTGTGTCCTTCATGTCGGGCATAATTAAATGCCATCTGTAACCACACCAAATTACTGTCCCATTTTTCCTGCGCATTCGCGTGGAACGCTATGAGCGCCGAACGAAGATTTCTATTAAATCTCTCCGCGTGCGAGGGTTTAGGGTAGTATGGCGATGTCGTCACATGCTGTATACCATGCGAGAAACACATGTTCTTGAAAGTTCTGGATGTAAACTGTGTTCCGTTGTCGGATACAATTATGTTCGGTAATCCTGAAGTTTTAAAAATATGATTTTGTAATGCACGCACAGTGGTGTCAGCTGTAGCCTTACGGAGTGGGATAAGCCAAACAAATTTCGAAAAAGCATCTATGCCCACAAGAAGCATAGAGTGTCCGGATTTGGATCGAGGAAATGGCCCTACAAAATCAATAAAAAGTTTTTGCATAGGTCTTTCGGCTACTTCTGAGGCAAGAAAACCGTACTGTGTATTTTGTGCAGGTTTACTTAGTGCACATAGCTTACATAACTTAACTCGCTGTGTAATGTCCCGGTGCATTCCTTCCCAAATAAAATGGCGTCGGATACCTTGAATGGTTTTATAAATACCTAAATGGGCACCGAGAGGTGAACTATGGTAATATGTGAAAATCATATCACGCAGATTTTGTGGAAGAACAATTTTAAAGTGCCTTGACTGTTGTGTACGTTTTTGTAGGAGACCTTTAGCTAACTTATAAAATTTCGGAGCTGTACCCGCTTTAACTTGTTCAATTATTTTTGCCAAATATGGGTCGGCTTGTTGATGTGTTTGTATGTCCTGAAAAGCTAAGGGGAAATCGGTTAGGAGTGCCTGACACGAAATCTGAGGTTCCTCCTGAGATATTGTTTCGGAGGGGTTCTCGAACATTCGAGAAAGTGTGTCAGCCACAATGTTTTGAGTACCGCGAATATGTTGAATATTAAATTTGAGAGAAGAAATTTTGGTGATCCACCTTCCAAGTTTTCCTAATTGTTTAGGGTGAGCTAACAGCCAAGCGAGTGCCTGATTATCAGTTTCCAATAGAAATTCCCTATGTTCCAGAAACTGTCGGAATTTATCAATACCAAAAACTACTGCTAAACATTCCAACTCATACACTGAAGATGCTTTCCTTTCCTGAAAAGTTAATGTACGTGAGGCGAAGGCAATGGGTTGCCTGGCACCATCTATTTCCTGAGACAATACCGCCCCTATAGCAACACTTGAGGCGTCTGTTTGTAAAATAAAGGGTTTACTAAAATCTGCCATGCGCAGAACAGGTGGATTCGCTATAGCTTCTTTCAAGAAATTAAATGCCTTGTCTTGTTCAGGACCCCAAATATATTGTGTATTTTTCTTACGTAATGCATTCAAAGGTGCCGCATGCTCGGCGAAATTTGGTATGTATTTGGCATAAAAATTAGCCATGCCAATAAAACGAGCTATGCCTTTTGTGTCTTTAGGTGGTTTGAATTCCCTGATCGCTTGTGTTCGTTCTGGATCAATTGTAACACCTTTGTGTGATACCAAATGTCCAAGAAAAGATATTTCGGAAGCAGCAAATTTTACCTTTTTTGTATTTACAGTGAGGCCTGCCTTGCGCAGTCTTTCAAGGACAAGAGTCAGATGCTGGATGTGTTCCTCAAAACTTTCTGAATAAATTACAAGATCATCTAAATAATTGTAAACAAATTTAAATTTAAAATCTCCTACTACTTGTTCAAGAAGTCGTGTGAGTACCTGAGCACCTGTGGCCAAGCCAAAAGGTACCACATTATACTGGTAAAGATTCCAAGGTACGCAAAATGCGGTAATAGGTTTTGAGTCTTGCGTGAGTGGGATCTGATGGTACGCCGAATTGAGATCGAACACACTGAAATACCTGGCCTTACTAAACCAATGAAAGGCTGAGTTCAAATCTGGGAGGGGTGTTTGCGGTATTTTAATCTGTTTGTTCAGTTTTCGATAATCAGTGACGAAACGTTGTTCCGTGCCCTTGGGTACTAGAAATGCAGGTGAACTGAAAGGAGAATTAGAAGGTTCTATTACCTTATTATCTAACATTTTCTGTACGTGTTTTCTCATAATTTCCATTTTAGGACCTAAAAGTTGATAAGGGTGAATTTTGACTGGCGTGGTATCAGTCAATTCAATTTGATATTCAATTAGGTTAGTTCGACCTAATTTCTTAGTTAGCACATCTGAAAATTCATTACACAAATCTCGAATAGCAACTTGTTTACTGGGCTCGAGATGATCCAGGGACAAAGAATTTCTCTCGTCAGTGTTGGTAGAAACATTAGTAACTTGTCCTGACCTTTTATTTTCAGGTTTCACGAATGATATGACAAGATTTTTATTAAATTTAAATACAAAACTTCCTGCTTGTAGATCAATCAAAATACCTGTTTTTGCGATGAAGTCGGAGCCTAGAATAAGCTGCGTGGCTAAGTTTTCTGCCACAAGAAAAGGGAAATTCCAAGTGAATAATTCTATCCTGATTTTCACTATAGCCACTTTGGATATACTAATTGGTTCGTCCGCTGCAGTAAAACAGCGCACATCCGTGACTTCTGTTTTCAGAACCTGCTTGTTCTTCTGTAATTCCCTAAACAAATCGCCTGAAATAAAACTACGAGTAGCTCCTGTATCTATCAGACCAATAATTTGATTTTTGCCAAACATTGCTTTAGTGTATGGTAATACAGTTCGGACGTGACCGAAAATGTTGTGACACTTACGTTTTCCTTGGTTAGTCAGGCTAACACATGTTTTGCAAATTCTTGTGAATTTCTCAGAATTTTCTTTATGATTAATTTGCTGTGTTATAATCTTCTGTTTGTGTTTTCTGTCTTTTTCTGTGTATTTCTTTCGTTTATTTTTCTTGTGTTTTTGTTTTCCGGTGTTATGCCTTTTTTGATTTTCATCTTGTTTTTGTGATTCGTTAGTATGCACATTATGAACAGAAAAATTCCTCTCGGATGAAGTTTTAGGTGGACCAGGTAGAAATTTGCCTGGCCACCGCCTTACGCGTTTTTTGCCTTGTTGAAATTTGGTTTGAAATTTTTGTGGTTACATTGCTCAATGTAATGTCCTGTTTGCTTGCAATAATTACAGAAAGGTGTTTGTTGTTGTATGTTCTTGTTTGAACCATACTTATTATTTCTGTAGTAGTTTGTTTTCTGTTGTGGGTAGCTATTTTGTTGTTTCGTCTATGGAAAACTATTTGCAGTTTCTGCCTGAGAATCATGCTTATCCACGGACTTCGCTGACCTGTTTCTCTGAGTGTCTGCATATTCGTAACTCATGGCCTGTATACAGAGTTGATCTAGTTCTACAAAACTCCGTGGCCTAGCCTGGAAAACAGCGCGTGAGCGCTCTGCCTGATTTAGTCCGTCTACTATGCAACTAACTATTTCGCTCTCTGATACGCCCAATCTGAGAACCGCCGCGGCTTCTCTGATTGATGCTACATAGTGCGGCAATGCTTCATTACTTCGCTGTAGCCTGTTGTACCATTCCAAACGGTAATTTGTCAAAAGTCTGGCAGGTATAAAAAAATTCAAAATTTCTTCGTGGTATTTGTCAAAAGAGTAACTATTTTCTATTGCTTGACTCGTTCTTTCACTCAGTGGTGGTTGGGTGTAGGGAAAAACTATCTCCAACAACTGTTTGTCAGGAATGCCCCCTTTCTGTCTGATTTTAAGTAAGTGCCTTATGAATTCGATTAATTTATCTGGGTCAAGACCACTTGTTTCTGGAAAACCAACAAGTAATCTCTCGACTGGATGGGCAATTTTCCCATAACAGCTATACTCAGCCGCCCTTGGCGTAACTGGTAATGTTGTTTCTGGTTGATTCTGCGTTGATGGCGGAGGTGGGGGTGAAGGATGTGCAATTTGCGCGGTGGGGATGGTAGGGATTGGAGTTCCTTGCCCGGATGTCAATAAAGAATGAAACTGGGAATATGGATTAAAATATGGCTGGTTTGTGGCGAATGGGAAAAACAAATTTTGCTGTGTTAAAGGATGCGGATTTGCAGGCAAGTTACCGGAAAATGTGACACTGGTGATGGGAGCTGTAGAAACATGCATGCCTGAGGGAATCTGAGTGGTGGCTGCTGGGATGGGAGGGGTTAAAACTGTGATAAGTGATTGAGATGTTGATGTTGATGAAATGGGCGGAACCTGCCTTGTTTGACACAAAGATACTTGTGTGTCGGGTTGCCTTATTTCCTGGGGAAATTCCGGATTCTCACTCTCTACATTTCCTAGTGTTTCCATTCCTAGGTTTTCTGCCTGGGCAATGTTGGCCCGGAGGTCTTGTTGAGTTTCTAATTGGACTGCCCTAGCTTTCAATTTAATTTGGAAGGCATTTGTCTGTTGCAGACAACGATCTAGCTCTGTTCGATAAACACCATTGAGCACATCTGCGGAAAGTACCACAAGATTTTCCAGTCGTCTGGTGACATGCTCTAATCGCATAATGTGTCGCTTTACATTGGGCAAATTCTCTTCCACATCTGAATAACTTACGAAAGCAGCTATGTCGTAAAATTTGGAGCAAGCTATGTTGAATTCCTCGAGTATTTCTAAATTTAGATTATGTACTGAGGTAGGTAACTTATCACGTACTGCGGCTCGAAGCCTCTTTCGCAGCTCTTGCGCATTTCCAGTAGTTGGTAAATTACGCAACTGCAACTCGTAACTTAATTCATCTACTAGTTATAGCTCCGGAGTAATCATCCTGTCCGGATTCATAGTATTACACAAAACAAAACACTACCCTCTTAAAATTATCTCCTAAACTTTAAACTTAGGTATACACTTAAATCTAGCTTATGATTAAAACAATTGCTTTATTGCGTGGGAAGTATGTGCCTTCATAATTTATTATTATTATTACTACGCGCGTCGGGAAATGAACAGTGTACACGGGTGTAACAAGCTGTCAGGTTAGCTTGCACAACAGGGTACCTACAAGGAACGTCACGTCAGCCGGCAGGACTGACCTTGGCGTGCAGCGCCTTTAACTAGTGGTGTGGGGGGGGGGAGTATCTTGTCCAGCGGACACGTCTCTGTTGATAAGCCACGCGCGCGGGCTGAGTCGCGTGGGTGGGCAGCCAGCCAGCTGCTCACAGTGCGCGCTCAAATGTAAACACACAAAACTTATGATAATTTTAAAATTCAAGGGTCAATTTAGCTACTACGTGTATCAGCGGACAGTTCACAAATTACTTACTACAAAAAGATTCTAAGTGACAAAAAATATATAAAAAAATTTTTTTATTCAATTTTTTTTTTTTTAATTTTAATTTTAGGTATGACCTTTCAAATTAGGTATGCCTATAGACGTAACCATGCTCTGCTACCATTTTGTAATACCCCAAGTGTCTTAAAGAATAATTAAATAATAAGGTTAAAAGATTTGGAAGCTTTGATTACTGAGGCCCTCAATTAATAACTATAAAAGTCAACAACACAGGCGACACTAGGAGTAAACAAAGAAAATTTAGGGACTCCCTACAAATACTTGGGAGTAAAAGGATCGTTATTATATATTAAATAAATAAAAACAACTGTTACGTCTATAGACTTCCTTATTTTATTAATCATTGTTCTTTTTTTTTATAGATTAAATTTTCCTTAGTAAAGACTGTTTTTCATTGATAAGTGATCTTATTTACATAACTCACAATTACACTTATTATATGATATTCCTTAACGTTATTTACGATAGGGCCGGCCCTTAATGTATAACAAAAATTAAAATATTTAAAAACAAGAATGAAATTAACATTGGTAACTTTAAAGATTGTACATATAGTCCTTCCAAAACATAATATAAATTTCTTCTCCTCGAACTGCCTTTTACTGTCCGCTGTCTTAACTGGGTTACACTAATCTTGGGTTCGTGAATAAAAAGATAGAATTATGCGGGTATCACCCGGGGCTGTAGGTAGACGGTGATCAAGGGAGTAGGCCTAATGATGTTGGATTCTGCGCAGGAACCGACTCCAGAGGTTCTGGCAGAGGATTTTGGTTGCCCCAAACTTGGAACCCTGTCTGAAACAAAAGTCCAAATTCCAAAGAATTAGACCCGTTTCCAGACAGTATACTTAAATGGCGCAAAAGGCCAATAGAGGGAAATTAAAAAGGGGGGGGGGGGATGACGTCAAGACTTACCAAAACAGGGTGTTGGTCCTGGCGCTCAGGAGAGGGCGTCTCGTCTCCGCAAACTCGAACCACGATTCGCGGTAGCCACGGAAGTCATCATGATTAATTAAAAAAAAATAATTTATATAAAAATACTAAGTTTCTCTACTTTCAACTAAACTACTGACTGGTTAATAATTTTAGCTAGGGACTCCATCCCTCTAGTCTGAGAAGACTACATAATATACGATGTCGATGATTCGCAGAAGATCGCAGATACAAACGGTACCAGTCAGTCAGGATGCGCGCACCGAAGAAGTTCAGAGCGGGATATCACCAGAATATCATAAGCGCGGGGTCTCTAGAGAATGGGAGGGGGGTTAGGCTCTGAGCCGAAAATTGCCGAGTCCACCCGAAGGTGTCCGGCATAAAAAAAATTAGATCTTACTGGAGAGACTGCGCGACTGAGGCGCTATCTTTTGGTGGCGAGAGGAAGTACTAATAAATCGACTTGTGACCGACGAGAGTGTCAAGCTAGGGGGTAATGGAGTAACCAGTGGTGCCACCTAGCGGCCTGAGACATAAGGAGGGAAGAGAGGTTGTCGTTACCTCCGCGCGAGCGCGGTAGTGTCGGCGCTGCCGACGCCTCACAAGTGGCATTAGTTACCACAGCCGTCGCTAGGTGTCGTTAAGGTGCAGAATCGTAACTGCGGCTGTCAAGCCTGAGATGGCCTTGACTTCGGTTAACGCACTCGAGCGGTCGTCGCTCCTAGCCACTTCTGAGAAGAGAGGGAGGGTGAGCAGGCGGGGGGGTGGCTTCAAAAAACGCATGGTCTGTGGGACACAAGGCCCACGGGATCCTCCTGTCGTGTCTTGCTGCTAGTGAACCTTATACCGATTCATGACAGAGTTAGCCGGGCTCAGCACTGCTTCACAAGCTGCTCTTAGCAAAAGGTGACCCGCGAAGAAATAACGTTACCGGCTCCGACGTACCTGGAGGCGGGAGAAATATTAGCCAGAATGCTAGCCTAGCATGAGGCTGGGAAAGAAAATCAGCTCGCCTCTGAGAACAGAGGCTGAGGGCCTGGCCGTAAAGAAAATAAGATGAGAGAGAGAGAAAAAAAAATATAATATTTCCAAAATATTTCAGATTACAAAATTTTAAATAAACGTGCCTAAATCTCTAATTTACGGCACAATACAGTCTAACCAGCAATGGCATATGTCCAAAAAAAAAAGGTGTGTGTACTTATGGTCACACTTTAGAAGTTATACTTCTTTTGGATTTAACACACTGAACTATTTTTCAAAAATTATTTTATTTAATTTTGTAAAATAATCAAGATAAATTTTAGTTTGTAATGAAAATAAGTAAATATACTGAATGTTTATTCTAATTTAATAATTTTAATCATGTTTTAAATAATAATATAATAATTTATCATTTATTATGCAAATTTATTGTACATATGTGATATAACCTCACTTATATGGTACTTGAAAAAGTTTATAAACACAATTTCTATGACTAGTATTCACAATAAATAAATGTTTTTAGTTAAATAGACCAGTATTCAATATCAATCACTAAATGTCTGAACGCGTCTCGCACGTAGTTCCGCACCTGCCTCTAGAATTCGCTACTAGAGCAGCTACGTTGTCTATCGAATCATTAAATTCGCAAGCTAAATTTTAAACTATGTATATAATGAAATGGGTTTGATAAAAGTGAACAAGACTTTAAAAAATACTAATCCTGGGTTTGGACCTGATTTTCAACAAAAATTTTTTAAAATACTGCCTATTTGTAAAATTCGTTAAAAAGTTCATACTACTTATATAGTTTCCACACACATGTTAGATTACTATAAATTATTAAGTATTAAAGGATAGCTGTATTATTATAAATTTGTATATTTTTGTTAATTATGCGAATTCATGGAAATTAATTCTCTAACAAACGTAATTATTTTAATATTACTTCATGTAAAAATAGAGGATATACGCATACCTATTATGAAATAATCAAATGAACTAAGGTATGATTTTAATATTTTAGCAATACAATAAACAAATAATATGTATTCATATATATGTGAATAAACAATATGTTTAAAGCACAATTAGTATAATCCAGTAATCTGTAATTAAAAAAAAGCAAAGAATTTTCTACTGCCGAGTATTCTTAGGGTTTTTTTAAAACTTGAAATTGCTCTTTACTATGACTATTTTAATTTACTAAATATATTCCAGGGTTGTTTCACTACCACAAAGTTTCGTTTGGCACAACAATACGTTTGGCACGTCCCCTAGTTTTTTATGAAAGTGACTACATATATATTTATGGATTCATGTTCATACACACATGGGGTCCGCCATTTTCCTGCGAGTGTTTTGTCGCGCGGTGCGCGCGTGCGTATCGTAAAAATGCACTCGTTTTGTTCGTGACGTGCCTGAAGAAGTGTAACGTCATGAAATCCTGAATCAATTTTCCCCCACTGCATGAACCGTTCCGAGGGCGCCCATATGAAAATTAGTGGTGGGGGGGGGGGGAACCATCACAAATGACAAAAAAAAAAAATGGCCAAAAATGGCCTTAAAGGACTCAAAATTTGCCGAAAATGCTCAAGGACGAAAATTTTTTTTTTCTTTGCCTGAAAGTTAGGGGGAGCCACGGACCCATAGGTATGGGCGCCCTTGAACCGTCCGGAGCTGGACCGAGAGTGCCGGGGGACTGCCCGCAGGTGGGGAACATGACGGACGGCGGCCGGCAGCTCCGCCTGGCCTCCGACTGGAGCGTGCCCGCTCCGCCCCCGGGCGCCGGCTGCGCGGCCGGCTCGCAGGAGGCTGGCGACGTGTGGCCGGGAGCGCTCGACGGGCACGGCTACTACGAGGCGGTGGGCATGCTGGCCGGCGCGGGCACGGGGCTCGTCGCCCTGCTGGTGCTGTGCACGTGGGCCGTGTACCGCAGCTTCCGCGTGCCTGGCCGGCCGCGCTCGCCGCCCTCGTCCGTGTCCTCCTGCAGCCGGCGCAGCTAGGCCGTCGCCCCAACACACCTCAGTGCACGGGAAACTGTTGCATGCTTCGCTCCCTGTCCGTATGATACTTATTAAATGCCCTTTCACGAGTGAGTACCACTTTCCTTTACATTTCTAGGGAAATAATATCTGTAAGCAGGGGCGTAGCCAGGGGGGGGGGGGGATTAGGGTTTCGAACCTCCCCCCCCCCCCTAGCTCAAATTCATTAATTAATTTCTTATTAATCACTGAAACAAATTTCATATTAAAAATTAATAAAATTTCTACCATTACAATATTTAAATTTAAGTACCGAAAACTGCTAAAATAGCACTATTTTACACCTTAAAATCCAAATTTTCCCGGGGGAGGACCCCCGGACCACCCCGCTTTAATACGGGGGGCCCATGATTCTTAACACCCCCCATACACAAATCCTGGCTACGCCACTGTCTGTAAGAACATGCAATTTTTAAGACAACATAATGTATAATTTTTTTCAGTTACTTTTACAACTTACTTTCTTTAAAAACCACAAATATCATGCTTTTGGCAAAACATTTTAGCTTCTGAAAAATAATTGCTACATATTATACTGTACATTTGAAAAACAGATTTTGCTTGCTCGTGAAGTGTAGGTATATAGATACGAAATCCCTCATAATAAACCGAGAGGATGTGTCTTTGCATGGAAAAATTATGGATGAAATGTTTGGTGTGTAGCACACAAGTGTTGTTGATGTCTGACTGGACCTCAGGTAGAAGACTTGTCAAACATGAAATCGAAGAAAAAAAAACGGTATTACATTTCAAAAGTCATAACATCGCATGATTGGTTGCTAAAGGCCCGGCCACAATTAACATCAGATTTTACAAGCACAACTCCCACAGTATCATACCTTACTGTTGAACTCCATGTACTTCAATCTGACTAGCTAGAATCATACATTGCAATAAGCATTTACACAAGACTGGTATTAGTTTTAAGTAGAGTTCGCTCTTGCTTAATACTTTATGTTATTGCTAAAACTGTGAGGTGTTTTCGGCCAATCAGGAGCTCTGAGAACTTTATTTAATAAATAAGAACATGATATTGTTGACTAAATTGTACCGTACATTATTTAATTCTGTTTTTTATGTTTGCACAATGGAGTAAACATATAAACACCACAGTCCAATTTCTGGAGTAGAAAAAAAATTATTTCTGCTTAAAATTTTGTAATTCTGGTGCTATCGTGGATTTTATTGTGTTATATTTTTTTTTCCTTATAATTACACACAGGGATGGATCTATGATTTCTTTAGCCCTGGGCAGATATTATTATTAGTGCCCCCCTTTTTTCCCAGGAAAAATATAGAAAAGAAGATACACCTTGCAATAAACATAATTTTTTTTATATCCATTTACATTATTTGTAAAATTATGTCAGATTTTACCAAGCCAGTGTTTTAGGGTAGGTTATATTTCATATAGAAATGTGTTTATAGCATTAACATAGTTTTCCATGATTCAATGGAGACTCAATGGTTAAAAAAAAACATAGTTTTAATTGTGTTACAATGTTTAAACTACAATTTTGAAAAAAAAAATTATTTGATAAAGCACTGAAATTGAACTAAACATTACTTATATAAATATTTAACATTTTTAAGATCCAATAAAAAATTTTTTTGGACAAATTTGTGTCCCCTCTAACCTGGTGCCTGGGGTAGGTGCCCTACCAACTGCAGTAACATTAATTTTTCGAAAGCTAAAACAACCCAAATATACAGAGGAATGGGGTTAAGTTTATGTCTGTTGTAGTTTTGTGTTGCATAAGTGCTTATCGCAATAACCATACATGTGTTAGTGCAATGTTAATTGTGCTCGGGCCTTAAATGCAATTAGCAGCATGGACAGCAGGGCTTGTACACTGATCAACACCAACCAAAATCTACTATTATGTTAAAAGACAAGGATGTTAAGTCATTTAGAAAACCAACACCAGAAAGTTACTTTAGATCTCACCTTATCAAGTCAAACTTGGACCCAAATAATTTTTTTAACTTAACGAAGACAAAGATTAATTTAAGATTGGGTAAATTGCAGAGATTTATATTCGAAAATTTCTACCAATGTTTGGTTTAGTTATAACCAGCATGGCTCTTGACACATTTGACCCTTTCACTTGTCTTTTGCTTTCTTCTAAGTCAAGGGACACAGACCATGCGCAACAAATGACCCCTGTAATGGCCCCACTGCCAGATTGTGGTTTATAAGTTTACTAGTTTAAGGACCGCAAATCCAAGTATACCTATTTCAAATGGTCAAAAGTGGTAAAAACCTAATGAACAGTCTACAATCTGAAGATACACAAGACCAATTATAAAAGATTGTATGGTGAATTGCGGTAAAACTGAAAATTACAGAAAAACTGATCAATACACCATCTAACAGCTCAAAGCACAGAAATTCAACTATTATCATGAAATTAATCAGACTTTTTAATCAAAAATAACTGGAATAACAAAAAAATGTAATGTTTAATATATTAAATTCAATGAATGTAATTTATTTAGCATGAATTTTTTACAAAAATTTAAATACCTATTAGATTTTAAAATATTATTTTACTCTTTCATGATCTTACAGCAGTTATTAGTAACTCATTTTTACATTACGACATTGGTAGGCTACATTTTTCTAACAAGTACTTGCAGATTTGTTTTTATTGTTCTGAGTGCATCATATATCAGTTAAAATGAGACTGTTCTGGTGAAATAAGTATCATGAAACAGTTGTGTACCATACGTGTTCAGTAATATGCCATCTTTATGAATAAACAAAATTCATAAAAAAATAAAAAACAATAACACTGAAATCTACTGTTTTAAAAACAATATTGGTCTAATACTAAAGCCATAAAGTCTTGTCTCTATTTGTATGGTCTTACGACATATCCGTTAAACAAAGCACACTACGAGTATTTTCAGTGTGTCTGATCACAACACAGAGACATTTCTAACAGCATTAAACTGCTCTCGAGGCAAGGAGTGATGGTTTGAGTTCACCAAATGTCAAGACTCAGTTCGTAAGAGCCAACTCAATACCCATTGTGACGAACATCAGGTTAAGCCCACTCACTGAGATTACTACAGTCTAAACACCTTAAATACTGCTTTACTTAAATACAAATACTGCTTAAACCACTGAGTAAAGAAGTAAACAAAGACTCATTTTAAAAGAAGTTGTCATACAATTGGCCAGCCATCCATGGAAGAAGCAATAAAGTTTTCAGGCCTCCTTAACATGGTACACTAAATATTTCTGTAATACAACCTCTGAACAACTTATTAAAGTGAGAGAAGACCACAAATACATACATTATAAAAAAAACCACTGATGAGTAAAGTTTTTGTGTGTTTACTTCATTCAAAATTTTAGTAAGCGAACCTCAGAAAAGTATTATCAGAGGATTTTGAATTGTTAACATAAATACTGCAAACAAAAACAATTAACATTAAAATACTGTATCAGCAAAAAAAACTGTCTTATTCAAACAGTAAAATTTCTAAATTAATAAAAATAATTAATAAAAAAATTAAAAATTAAGTTCTGCTCATATAACCCAACAAAATTTATGACTGTTTAAAATTGAACTCAATTTCATAGCAGTTATCTGCAAAATAAAGACCTAGCCAACCTTTATTATTATGAGGCTTTGTTCTGTAAATGCAGTGTAATTTCCTTTGTTTAAATTAATAATTATAGTGTTACTAACTAAATATGAGATGAAGAAACAACTAAGTTAGTTAACTATTGTGTACGGTTTATATGCCTTGTTATAAGTAATGCAGTTTGAAATGTGCACACAAATAAAAAAAAAGACAAATACCCAACTTCAGAGAGTACGTACGTCAAAAATGTAATGCAACATGTTTGCAGTGTTTTGCACAGACTGTAAGAGCACACGCACATAAAGAGAAAAAAACAGCCTAAGTAAAGAATGGTTTTAATGATGCATGGTTATGCGCAAAGGCTTTAAAGGTGATGAGATCTCCGAGGGCTCCAAACTGCTCAAATGATGACTCGGTGCTCATGAGTGAGTCGTGCCAGGGACAAGAACGGAACCATCGACCCTTGCCACATGAGTGTGAAGTCTCGTGGTCCACAGATGATGATGCTTGCCTGAATTTTCTTCGTCACCCACAAAAGAAGGCCTACTACATACCTTATGGTCAATATAAAAACTAGTGATGGGTCAAATACCAATTTTCTCGGATCCAAATCTCAAATTTTAATCCCAAAGAGGACCTCGAATATACCCCTCATCACTAAATCTAGCTGTCAAGGGTCAAAAAATAGTAATTTACAATAAATTAAAAAATATTAACTATGGTGCTGAAACATAGAACCTTCTAAATGGTTGTTCACTATCTAAGTTTCCAGAATCAATACATATTGTAATAGTATTTATGTAATTGCATCTTAAAAGTACAATATCTTGGGGAATAGTAACAGGATAGGTATGAAGAAAAATATTGATTTAGTAAACTTCATAGGTTGTCAGTGTTGAATTATTTAATTTACTTAATTTCCTTTACTATTTTGCCTTTAATCTTTTTTCCTCGTAGAGAGAATCCTTAGATTATTTAATACCATCAAATCCTTAGTATTCAGAGGATTTGATGGTATTTAATTATCTGTGGATTTGATGGTATTAAATAATCTGAGGATTTGGTGGTATTAAATGATCTGAGGATTTGATTAGCCCATTTCTAATAAAAACTCAAACATAAATGTATTATCACTCAAACCGACATGTGCAAGACGTCCTCACCGACTTTAACCTACTGAAACACTCCCAGAGGGCAGTATCCTCTAACCTTACACAAATAAACACTTCCCTTCAGTTTCAGCCATCTTCGGATCATCGCTAAGAAGAGATTCGGACTGGTGTGCAGTTGCCACGCGCTCTCTAGGGAATACTGTTTCCAGAATGCACAAAAACAGCCTCTGGTCCACGGAAAACTCCCTCATTTTCCAATCTGCAATTTTGGCCATTCCTTGAAAATGTTGTAGCTGATATGAAGTAAACAGCTACGTCACAATTTTCTGGGCTGAAAAAAATTATTGGCAGACACATCACAATAGTTATATTAAGTGATTACAACTTTCCATGCTCTACCCATGTGTGAATGAAAGTTTAATTTTGATATATAATTTAAAACTGCAACATTTTTTTTCAAAAAAATGCATTTGATTGTCATTAAAAATTTTCAAAGTCAACACAGTTTAGAGGTTCTTATTATTGTACAATTATTTGTAAATATTTCCTTATATGTAAATTAAATTAATTAAACAAAAAATTTCTCATTTTACATATTTCTGAGCAACTGCTAATAAAAAAAATTGGTTGTCAGTAAAGTCGGTTTACGGACGATAGTTTAACGTGACGTCATAACAAAACATTGATGAAATGATTGATCCAGAAGAAAAGGAAATATCATATTCGGCCTGAGACTGAGCCGTAATAGGTTTTTGCAACCAAGCCATTTAGGCATTAAAAATATTATATTCTTTGAGGAAGAATTTTTTTTTAATTTTTCAATCTTTTGCATGATAAAATCTACCTCTGCATACTTTTATGAATAAAATTGAATCATTTTTATTGAATTATCACTATTTTGTATGGATACAAAGGAGTGAAATGAAATGTGCAATTGAATTAATAAATTTACTTTTATTTGTATTCATTAATTCAAATATATTTATTACTTTTGAAATGTTGCGTGCGCCATTTTATTTTTACAAGTACAAAAAAAAAAATTTCACAGCTGCCAGGTTTTGAACCATCAACTTTAGTTAATGAATTAGGTGCGCTAACCACACGCCCACGAGGCCATACCAAGGATTAGTAGTTTCAAATGTTATATATATATTTATAAAAACTTTGTTTACGGTAGGGGTATAATATTAACACGATTTTATAACAAATACGCATCCCAAATACACCAAACTTATTTATAATGTGTTACAATATTTTTTAAAACATTGTGCAAAAGATCCCGGGTGTAATTTGAATTATTATGTGTAACTGTAAAACACCATTGCTGGTTCAAAACGTATTTGAATTTTCAACATTACTTTTAAATAACCGTACTGATTGTGCTGAAAATCGGTGGACGATCGTTAAATTACATAATATTAATAATTCAAACGACGAAAATATGATTGAAAGTCAAATCGATGGTTGTTCCAATCGAGTGGAAGAGAGATGTCACGCATGCGTACAATGAGCATGAAGAGAGATGCCACGCATGCGTACAATGAGCAAACGGAACACATCCGTAGTGGGACATCCGTAGTGGGACACTTTTTCGTGCGTGCAGCCGGCGTTCATCGATTTATTAGACGTCACGTCAAAAAAATTCCCCTTCACACGTACTCAGTGCTATTGAGGAGGAGGTTTGGCTAAGTTTCAAAATTTTTTTAATGCCTGTGACTACCCTAATAGTAGGACAAAACTTGCAAGTATATTGCTAGAAAAAAACCATTGAAAATAAGTTTTGCGATATGCACAGATCACCTTTATAGTTATGGCCATGCTAAGTATTTAGTATTAGTATTATTAGCTATTAGTATTTACGTAGTTTTTTATTTATCTTTTATTTATTAAAGTTATGGTTTGAAAAATTGTATAGAATGTAATGGGGAGGGAGACCAACAAAATTATTCGTCGCCGGGCTTTTAGTTTTTCTTAATGGCCCTGGACTTAACAGTGAAGTTTTCAAATTCATTACATAAAACACTTTTTTTTTAATTTGTAGTCTTTGAATTATTTTACTAGAGAAAAAGTCCCAAAATAAATTATACGTTCACATAGACATACAAAAGAAAACAATTGATCTTTACTTCTTTTAAGCCAAAGTTTGATCATCATCCATTATATTTTAGTCAATATGTTGATTCAAGTGATAATTTTGCCAATGTTAAGGGATCGTCCATTAATTACGTGAGGCTCGAAAAAAAAATGGGGGGAGGGGGGGGTGTAGAGAGATATCACTTGTATTTATTTTTTTCGCGCGATTTCTACTAAACCGAAAAGCGACGCGTGACCTTGACTCACCGCAGCCAGGCAACAATATCCCCGCCCGCCGCAACATGAACCACCCGGCTCGGCTTGCCAGCCGCCAGTAAGACTGTGATTTTGGCGCCGAATACATGCGTAAATCACATATAAGCCTTTCCTTTATTATTTTTATGCCAGTGAGAATAAACCTGCAACCTAAATGTGTGTCTGGACATTTTTATCACTGTGCTTAATTTTCCAGAATTAAATTATATTATACCTATATTTAAAGATAATATTCTGAAAATTTTAAAAATATTTATTTTGTACCAAAAAAATACACGTGATTTACTAGGGGGGGGGGGGAGGGAGAGAGAGAGAGAGTCTGAAACCTCACCACAAATCACTAGGGGGGAGGGGGGGTTAAAAATTTGCTAAAAAACATCACGTGATTAATGGATGACCCCTAACTTCAAAATAGGAAGAAACACAACTGCACAGTTAAACTGTTTTTTTTATTTTACTGCTAGAATACTTGTACACAAAAGAAAAAAATCTTTCATACACACAGTGCTTTTGACATAGCAACAAACACAAAACATAAAAGCAACAACACTAATATCACAGCACATATTTTCATATAAAAACTAGTAACCTAAAGCCATTTTCATTTCAGATAACACTCATACTGCACTGGTAACAAAAAAATGGTTCTCTCCAAACATCTCACCAATGTTTGCGAAGATAGGAAAATTATCTTACCCGAGCATTGTTAGCTTAGCACAGGAAATGAAACACAGACATGAACAGCAGAACACAACTCTTAAATACTGAAAAAAATATGGAAAGTACACCTAAAAAACGAGAGTCCACTCAGTATAATAACAATACAAATGTTCAAGTACGTACAAGGACAAAATTACAGAACACATTTTTTAACAAGGAACATTACGACATAAATAATTTAAGTTTTCATACATAAAAAAAATATTAATAAAAAGTCTAACACAGAATTAGCATCAAACACATGTTATAAATTATTTTACAGAATTTTTTTCTGCACAGGTAATCTTTTTGGCAGTAAAAACTTGTAATTTAGTACGTATTAAAGCCATAATGTTAGCTAAATTTTTGTGTAGTAAGTATATGCATTTACTGTAACACAAGTAGTATAATTTCTTTCTTTTTATCATTTGTTTTGAAAATAATATATGTTGAAGTTATGTTGCTACAATTATAAACATACCATACATATTTCACTTTAAAACTTTACCAACATATCATTTGAAAAACACAATATCAAAATATAAAGTTAAAGACTTGAAAAAGCTGGACTCTATGAGAAACACTTTTAAAGTTCTGTGTGATTAAGAAGCAAAGATAATTTTTTTTAAGTTTTTACGCTGCTTTATATTTACACTTTTTATATTTTGGATTATCATTATTATAAAAAAAATTTTTTTAACTAACCCTAGAAGGCTTTATTTGTAAACATACTGTTTTCGCAGTGTTTCATTAAAAGGAAAGCTTTAAACGGTGGTAATGGCAATAGCTGCAGCCGTGATGAATTAAACCGCTGTTAGTGGGCCAGTTAGCAGCAGTATTTTGGGAGTAGCCAATTTAAAGTGTAAGAAGGTTAGACTACAATGAAAATGAGACCATCCTTCCTGCATGGCTGGTATTATCAACTTTTTCAACCAAAACCATTCAAAAGATACCAATATTTATAAGAGGCAGCTGACCTGCACAGATTCATATGTAAATTCAACCGTATTTATTTAAAAATCATAAGAGATTTAAAATTAAAACTGCATTAACTGACTGGTCTGACAAAATTTGAAGACATAACCAACATATGAAAAATCAAGCATTTAGTGGTGATAAAATACTAACATCTGCTTTTTTTTTACAGTAACAAATCCTTAACTTAAAATATAAACTTTCCACCACAAGCATCTATAAGCAAATCTAAAGCCCTCCACACAATAAATTATATTCTTTATAAGATTGTGTAAGCATGGAGATTTGTGTGCCGATTTACTGAAACAATCACTCAAAAAGTTGCATTTTACTAGCAGCACTATCGGCTAAATAGTACGTTTAAAAATTTATCATTTAGGTATTTGGCCTAATATTGGTTTCTTCATTTCAAACAAATATATGTAGTAGATGAAATAAAATTTTTAAATTACTTATAATTTAACCAGTAAGTAAAGTAAAAAAATAGCATATATACCTACTTCAATTCATTATTTTTATATAGAAAAAAATATTTTAGAAAAATGTTTTAATACTTATAACGTTATTACCACTCAAAAATAATGGTATGCTTTCACTTAAAAAAAAAACACCAGAAACCCCAAAATAGGACAACAAAATTATATTGGGTTAGGTTTCCTAACATATTTTTAAATTTGTCACTGCAACCCTTGCTCAATGAAATTATTATTTATATATAAAAAGTGCTTTGAGACTAATAATTTGTAACTAAAGGAATGGAATGGATGCCTTGGCATAGGCATCATTGACTTTGAATACGCAATGTGTGTAGCCTACGTACAGGCGCTTAGTAAACATATCCGGAAAAAGTTTAAAATTATGGCTATTGTTGATTAAATGAAACACAGGTCAACAATTACAGCAAAAATTACAAAACTAAGATTTTCAACTGGTTTCATTTCCAGGCGGTGAACTTCTATGTAGACGGGTTGAAGAAACTTGTGCAGCATTGCGAAAAGTGCTTGGAACTGAATGACGATTAAGTGAAAATGTAAAGTAGTAAACTAAAACTAAGTACTGATAATAACAACTTTTTCTCACAAGTTTATTTTTTTAATGACCAAACGGAGCTAACATTACGAATAGCACTCGTGCATGATGAAAATAAAAGAGCAAAGAGAAAACAATAGTCTAAAAACACAACCACATTGCTTCTGCACTTTATAATTAATTAACAAGGGTTTAAATGAGTGAAGTTCTCTGCATGCATGATGGCTTTCTTGGTCCACGACTTCACGGATTGAAGGACCACATAAGGAAACCTGTCTAGGATGACAGTGGCCGACATATTGAAAAAAGCTTTCTGACTGGTAATATTTTGAAAGTACGAGGTCCTGGGATCATAAAAGTGCCACTGGAGACAATCATCAACTACCTCGCACCCAAGTGTCACACACTTCTATTTTTTGGTTTACTTGCTAACTGAATGCTTAGGTAAGTTCATGCTCTGCAATGTGCATCAGTTGTTTAAAGTATTTCTCAGTACAATACCATGGGTAAAAAAAAATTTGCGCGAGTCTTTCAGTACTTGTCAATGATATGTAATCAATAACAAGCAAATTCATGTAATCTCATGTTGCAAATACACAATGCTGTGTGTGATAAAAACATGCAAATTGTGCTTTCAATTACATCACACGCAGCTAGAATTTGCTCCCGGAGCAGCTACCCCGACTATCGAATCATTCAATTTACAGAACCAAAATTTTAAACTGTATAATGAAACGTCTCCCATAAAAGTGAAAAAGACTTGTAAAAATACTAAACCCCAACTTTTAACCTGATTTTTGACAAGGAATTTCATTAAAATATTGCCCAACTTGTTCCAATTCACTAAACAAATAAAAATATAACATTTCCTTTTGTATTAGTAAATAAGTAAAGTTTGGTTCGAGCCATGCCCACAGATGGCAGCACTGTGGTTGTTACACATTTCCGTTCCTCGACTTCCGTCGTATTCAAGAAAATTACTTCCCCCAAATCCAGTATACTGAGAGAGCTAAGATGTTACACATCAAAAATTATACAAGTGAAGTTAAAACAGGTATGGGTCAACCGAAACATTATTCAAGGGTAACACAATTTGCCCCCCCCCCCCCCTCACCCCCTCCCAAACATGATAGTTGGCATGTCACCGAGTTATACCAATGTTACATATTCAAAAATTTTGTACATTAATAATTTTTAAATAAAGATTGAAAGTAGGTATGTACACCCTCTGGTACACACTCAGGTACATGGTAAGTGTGTACAGCTGTTTTTAATTCCTTCTGCTAATTGTTATGCCATATTGGTTATATGCCCAAAACATAGGCTGAAGTGTAGTGTTTACATTGTGGAAACCGTTTAAATTACTTTATTTTTATGAAAATAGCTGTTTTTAACAACGGAGATTCTGGTACATACTAATTAACGTTATTTCACCTTTACTTTTAGTTTATATCCTAAAAGTGAAACAATTCTGACAGCAAAAGTGTAATTGACTAGTTAGCATTGTTGCTACGTATCCATTGACAGAGAGTATAAAGATTTGTAGCCAACTGACGAATGCCTTAACCATTGACTATTAATCTTTTAAACAATTTCATTGCTTGCTGGACATACTTATTATGTTTGGTACTTTTTTGTCTTGAACACCACACCTAAGCAAACTTAATTTTGTATACTAAATTTTCTTCGTTTGTAAAGCATTTATGAAATGTGACACTCTTTATTCATATTTAAGGGTGTTTGATATCTTAGCAACTGTACGGCAAAATGGTTCTGCAAGAAAAAATTTAGCTTCAACCAAAATGGTTTTTGTAGTAACAACATTACCTAATACTACAACAAAAATACACCAACAGTGCATTACCATTTAAAATTTTATAATAAAAAAAATTACAAGATGAACCGAACAGTGATGTTGGCAAAAGTGACACAATCTACCTGAAGATTAAAAATACCACTGCTGCAGCTGCCATTTACACGAAAGTAAAATATAGAACTAAATTTCACATCATTAAAACATTAAGAAATCAATAATACCATCTAAAAAATTTTAAAAAGATATAAAACTCTGCAGGTACATATATTGACAAAAATGTTTAAAACAAACAAAATGCAGTAGATATGGTAATCCTTCACTGATTATATCAATGACATGAATCACAGAAAATCACATATACAACTTAAATGGTTATTCCACAAGTTGAATGCCTTCCAAACAAACTTTTTTCCAATCAGTAAAGATTGGCCAAAAGTCCGCTAACACTTCAACACATTTATTTTGGAAAGCCTTTCACTTCAGGTTTCCTCTTGACAATGTATCAGCAAGACTGTCAGTTGTAGAAGTAATTCAAACAGGATTTATATCCCACGCAAATAATTGACATTGCACAAAAATAATGAAGTAAGTTTCAAGTAAGTTCACTACAGTTTTGACAGTTATCTAGGAAAGTAATGCATACCCACATATCACTCCATCAAAGCTGGTCTTATCATGAATTTTATTGAAAACTGATAAAATGAATGTATTTGTGAATATGTCCTGTATTTCCTCCATTATTTTTTAAACAAGACTACATAGCAAGAGTGTATCTAACTCAAATCAAAATGAAGGGAGGAGGGGGGGGGGGGGTAGGAAGCGGAACGTTTTTAAAGAATTCAACCACTTTCATTGAGCAGGAGGATCCATGGTGCCACAGAATAATAATCAATAGCAAAAGCAAGAATATCAGTTATCAAAAATAATTTTCTCTTTAACAATATAGTTTGTGATCAAGAATTAGTTGCCAATTTTGTTTTCTCTAACTACAGCTTCTTGCTCCTGGTTTTCATTTTAGCCACTTTCACGCTGACCGCCACCACTCCTGCAACCTTCCTGGATATGCCCTTGCTACATAGGCATACTTCATAAATCATAATGTATCACTCCTTGGACTATTTTATAAACAGCCTTAACTCTGAAAATGTGAGTTACTTTGTGCAGGCAAGTATAACCTGCATTGTCGAGGCAAACTGTAAAAATTGTAATATGGGCAAATAAAAATGCAGAATCTTCGCACTCTATGCCACTAATGAATTTAAATTGTAGACAATTAGGAAAAGGCATTAAGATAAACTAAATGTATTTTTAGTGTTATAAAATTGTAGTATATTGGGTAAAAAATTATTCAAAAATGTTGTGCATTCATTACAAAATGATTTTTTAGTTTGCATAAAACTAACTTTATACATAATGAATATCAGCCACAATTTTTTATTAATATACATCAAATAAAAGAACAGTTTTGAAAGAAAGAAAAACTAAAGCAAATTGTAAAATTAAATTAGTATATCTGATACCTATATATAATTATATATAGTACATAATAATACCCAGTATAAACATCTAGCCTCAAACAAAGGTGCTTAATGTAGGTAGCCTATGTAAATACCATGTATAAATATATTAGCAAATATTAGCCCTATTTTTTTTTTTAAATATGTAACAAATCACATATGTATTTATGATTAAAGTTTACTTAGTTTATCAAAATGACTGTCCAAATTAGTGAATTTACATGAAACAGACATCAGTGGTATCTTTGTATTTAAAAAATTTCATTAAGTGAAACAAAATATTAATTGAAATGGTAGACAGCACAGTGTACATTCCTGAAATAAAATTTTCCACTAAATAATTTTAATATCAAGCTTTCACTATCTGATCTCAAAGTCACAGCAGCTTTTTTAAAGCAATAACAAAATGTGTTTTCTACTTGGCTTCTTAACCACACAGTTCAACCCATGATTTACAAAACTTTGCATTACTAGTAAAGTAAATGAGATGGCTTTAATTCCTTACACAAATGTTACTCAAAACATTTGCAGTGTTTATTCTGCTTAATACCTGTAACTCTTTAAGAGTGCAAACAGATCAAATAATAAAATAACTTAGTGCCACACTGATACAGACACTAAAGCACAAATGTTAAGGTGCAAATCAAAAAGCATTTAGCGGAGGTCAATAAAGAGACGAATAAAACCGAGTTTCTGGGTCACTGCAATGACACAACTCCAAAAACAACACTTAACAACTCACACAATTTGTATGTATATAAATATATCATGCAGTTTATATTAGGTAATATAAGGTAAAATATAGAAATAGTTGGTGGTAATTTGAACTTTGGATTGGAAGGTATGAGTGGAAATCTCCTCTTCACACGTAGGATATCAGTTTGAATTGGCACTCTCTACATTTCACATGTTTCACCATCTTCGAGATCTTCACAACTCAACCAGAACACACTTCCGAATGTTCGTCCCACGCACTCACCTAAAAAAATACAAAATGTAAAAAATACATGCATAATATTTTGTTTTTTATTATTGTCTCAGCTAAATTTTCAAAGTGGAGAACTTATCTCTTCACACAAATTTTTAAATAGTGTAAACCCCTTTAAAAACACTTTTACAAAAATACTATCAATATGACAAATCATCACTCGAAGCTAACTATTGCACTATGCAATAGTGATACCAATCAAAAACTCAAGCTCTATTGTTTGCATGTAATATATATTGGTTTTGAAGAACACTAAGAATTTTGTGGCTGAGAGGAAATCACTGTCGGTGTTGCCGAACCCAATGTCAAACTGCACAAGTTTTAGTACTCGTTATTTATTTTTATTTATAAAATTTACTTTTATTCTAAATGCCCTGTAATTAGTAAACAACCACCATAAACTCTGGTTCCCAATAAATAGGGACATGTATTTTTCGCAAAAGAGATTTCGAAACTAACTGAGAGTTAAAACATTGTAGCATCATCTGTGTTTTGTGATTGGTGGAGTTTCTTTCAGGAACCTTTTAACTGATGTTACATGAATCACAGCCAAACATTGTGGAGGCAAACATCTTCTGAATTGCCTGGTCAAATAAGACAATTACAAGGAACAACTATATACCCTGTTGACGTCTAATATATAAACAGAATTTTTGGCAAAATTACATGGCCCTACTAATAAATATTAAATATTAAATGTTCAATTTTAAACTTGACATATACATATATCAGGGCAGTGGCTTCACATAAAATACACTACAATGTATCCATAATCATATATAATTTTACACCTCATAAATTTGCAGTATTAAAATTATTATTTTTGCTTTATATATTGATTGATGCTACTCCTTACTCTTAACGTTAACTTTCCTCAGTAGTCCTATATAAGTTGAGAGTATTAGTTATTTTGCTCTTGGACTGAACTAGTTGTGTAACATGTAATAATTAGAGACCTGCAAAATTTGCGGATTCATTCGGTGATAGGCTAGTATTCAAACACATATACCTCTTAGATGATTTCGCTATTGGCTTACTGGACGAATCTCAACCAGTTATAAACCCTCAACCAAAGAAGGATCGAATCACAGACAAACCAGCTGAGACGACTTACAAGTCGACAGCCAATGAACTTGCGTGTTTTGCCCGAGTGTACAGGGGTATGTTCAGTCTATCCTGAAGGCCATAGAAACCGCGAATTTTGCAGGTCTCTAGTAATAATACTTCTTCTGTTACAAGTTCCCTAATTAGACATTTAATTGCTTGTGTGAATTTTAAGATTTTGCTATTCCCTTCATTACTAATCCCAGGCAACTCTGTTTTGGATACAATTAACAAGCTGGGGGTTATTTTCTGATTATCAGTATATGTTGTTTGTGAATGTTAGGTAGTGCTATATGTCATAGAGTGTCTGACGCTGTTTGTTCACAATGACTCTGTAACTCTGTGACTTGCTTTAAATGCAATGACTAAGTTTCTCAAACAATTTGATCATTTTCGAAAGTAAAGGAACTTAACTCAGTTTATTAACGCCAATGTAAAGGCCTTGAATTATTTGGCACCCTGTTCAACATAACAAAGTGATTGCTATATTGTCATAACTTATATTATGTTTTTGCAAAGAATATTATTATTTTATCGGGTAAATTTATTTGAGGAAGCAGTATGGATAAAATATTTCTTAATAGGAAGTACCATACTTAAGTCCCTACATATATCCAGAAACTACCTTTTAATTACAATAGTTTAGTATGTACCCTGATGTTTACAAAATTGACTAAATACGAATTTATGTTGCTACACACTGATTTGCCAACTTTGTGCCACATTTTCGTTCATTGAATTCCGTTCCATTTTTATGAATTTACTCCTACCAAATGCCATATACATAGAGCTGGATTTTACACATCAAATAACCCTGCACTGAAATGAAAACTAACACTAAAGATAACCTATAAGTGAACTAAAAATGCCGGCCATTCAGTAATGGAACCTGTCAGCAAAAGTCAACAGTTGGAATCGACCCAAGAAAATTAAAAGTGACTCGATTAGTCCCAGATTACAGAGTATGCCGAACCATAGAATGCCTGATTAAAAAACTATTACTGTAAATGTTTCAGGCGCATTCAGACACAACCCTGGTGTACAGATTTTTCCCCACGCAGATGCCAATCCATCATAGTGCTGGGGGCAGATGAGTTGTTCTGTTTACAGAATAATTTTTTGGCATGAAACATTAGGGACAGATTCAAGGGACATACTTGCATTTCACCATTATTTACAAATCTGCCCCATATAATGCTTTGTTTACCACTGAAATGTCAAGGTGCCCTATGCACCAAGAGAAGACATCCACTTATCATTACGCCTCACTAACACAGATACACCCCTGACCAGGCAGTCTCCTTATGTAAATTTCTCTCCCCGGCCTTCAACATGTGTGATTGTTTTTTTCCTAACCTACGTTTAAAACTAAGTGCGAGTGGGCGGGGTCTGGGTAGGGATGACTAAGTGCATCTCAGACCGAAGCCCATACGCTCTAATCATGCAGGTTGTTAGCCATGCAGGAGAGGAAGCATGCATCATGTGCTAGGAGGGGGATTTGCCAGCCATGGCAGCGATTTGCACCATGGCTAAATCCCCTCACTCTTAACTCTAGACTAAAACTAGATAAGTCGGGCCCAGGTAAAACCTGCATAGACACGGGGAAAACCCTGGGCTCTTTCATGCGGGGTGCAAATACCATGCTTCAAGCAAGCCAGTTGGTTACAGGAAACAGAAGGATGGTTCAGGAAGAAGAGTTGGACAGAGTAGAAAAGAGTCTACTGGGCAGGGGGGTTGGGCACTTGGGGGACGCACCACAACGCCGAACGTACAATAATGCCGAATACCGTAACGCCGAATGTCGAAATTGACCACAAGGCCGACAGCTAGAAAACTGCTGTGTACCACAACGCCGAATTACCACAACGCCGAAATACATTAACGCCGAAAAATGTCATTGCAGGACTGCCACAAAGGTTACGTTAGGTAAGGTTAGCACACAAATTCATTCAGTTGTTTTTCATTTTGCTCCTGTGCCCCCCCCCCCCCTCCCCCCCGCAAAATCATTTTTCGGCGTTGTGGTATTTCGGCGTTGTGGTAACAACCCGGGCACTTGGACATTGCTGTCCGCACTGGTTTTGGGGAGGCGGCGACATCGTGTCGCTTCCCGCCAGGCTGCCAGGCAGACTGTAGGGGAACACTCACCTGGCAGTCGCGGCTGCAGTACCACTGGTTGCCGCAGCCGGCGCACACGAACTGCGCCGCTCTGCGGTGGCAGCCCTGGCACTCCGGGACCTCGTCTCCCGCCGCGTCGTCCGCCGCGCGGCCGCGACCCTCCGCCTCGCCCGACTCGTCGATCACCAGGCGGTCGGCGCTGTCCTCCTGCTCGTCTTCCTCCTGCTGAGGGACCACCACTGAGTCTCAGGCTGCTCGCTTTAAGGGGGGGCCTCCCATTTCAGGTCATGATTTCATATTCATATTAATCACCTGGGGCAAAGCAATTATGATCCACTCATCAAGTAAACGCTGATGCGTACATGCTTGCAGTCTTATCTTGCTACCAAAAGAATCTTCAGTACGTCCATGTCGGGAGGTGGGGGGGGTTAAGGGGTTCAAACCCCCCCCCCCCCCCCTTTAGCACCAAATCTTTAATTAATTTCTTATTTATCACTCAAACAAATTTCATATTAAAATTAATAAAAAAATTTACCATTACAATATTTAAATTTAAGAACCGAAAACTGCTAAAATAGCACTATTTTACACCTTAAAATCCAAATTTTCCCGGGGTGAGGACCCCCGGACCCCCCCGCTTTAATACATGCTTCTCAACACCCCCCCCCCCCCCCCTACACAAATCCTGGCTACGCCACTGTTAATCACTGATCAACTTTTAGACTTTTTCAATGGTTTGACTTTCACAAAATGGAAAATATATACAGTGCATACTTTTTTTTACATAATTAGCTGCCAAATATTCATTTTTAATTTTTTTGGTCTGTACAAATAAGGAGAATTTAATTTATTGCAGAACTTAAAATTTTTAGGTTTAACTGCAATGCCACTGGCTACTTCATGATATGGTTTGCATTTATTTCAGAAAAACTTATTTCATGTTTCTTGGCTGTCAAAATCGGAACAAATTTGAGAATTTTGAAATGCCAGGTAAAATTAATTAATATTTTCTGAAAGAAATTCAAACCATATGAAGTAGCCAGTAGCATCGCAGTTAAACCTAAAAAGTTTCAGTTCTGCATGAAATTAAATTCTCCTTATTTGTACAAGCCAAAAATGTTAAAGATGTAACTTTGGCAGCTAATTATGCAAAAAGTATGCACTGTATATATATTTCATTTTGTGAAAGTTAAACAATTGAAAAAGTCTACAAGTTTATCTGTAATTGCTGTCAATATAAAATCTTGAACTGAAATGGCAGGCACCCCCTTAAAGAATTAAAAATTGTCACCATGAAGTGAGTATTGTTCAACAAAGATGTCAACACATCACCAAAGAATTGGCCTGAATCTTCAAGTATCATAAATCATTTCAAAAATCTCAGAAAAATGTTTTGAAAAACAAGTTATGTAATTTTTAAATAATAATAAAATACAGTCTGTAAGTCGATATGAGTTTCGAAAAGGTTTTAGTACAATCAATGCTTTAATTAAATAAATAAACAAGCTTTGTGCACAAAGAAATGGAACAAGATAAAATATGCAGCTAGTGTAATGCTTTTGATACAGTTTCACATAAAATATTTCTGGATAAACTGGAAAATGTAGGTATAATGGGTCTGGCAAACACACGGTTTTAAAGTTACTTCAAAACAGGTCTCTTAATAACATATAAGACTTTCTGAATTTAAATATATGAATTCCACAAAGTAGTATCATAGTCCAAAATTGTTTCTTGTTTATAGGTATAAATGATTTGTGTGGCATTAACATCAAGGGACAGATAGTTTCTCATGCAGATGATTTCGCAATATTATTTTATTTTGGTAATTGGCCTTAAATATTTTAAATAGTCAATAATGAAGTCTAAAAAATTACAAAGTTATATAAACTTATAGTTTTCTTTCCCTAAAAATAAATAAACTTAAGTACATTGCATGCTCTGCAACATTTTCTAGTCAATCTCTAGCGAGCAAGAACTTAAAGTTAATGTATGTAATGAAATAAGCATAAACTGCAAAAAAAATTAATGTCATTGAAACAATTCAAGAGAAAATATTTTTATATAATTCTTGACTCATTTCTAAAATGGGATAATCATGTTTGTTATCTTACAAACAAAATTTAAAAAAAAAGTGTATAATTTCAATGACTAACATCAGTATTACCTGTTGAAGGTATAAAAATGGTTTTCTTAGCAATCATTCAGTCTGTTTTGCAGTATGGTGTTTTGGCTTGGATTTCCTATGACAAAACAGTTGCTACATTTCGGGAACTGCCATCTGTTCCCGTCATCAGGTACAAATAGACTGATGATAGGTTCATCTCTTTGACATAGCTGATTTAGGCTTGTTCCCTGTTATGTTTTCATTTTTATTTTTTATTTCTTAATTTGTGTTCTTGAAATTTTTCCACAACAAACAGTGTAAACTGCAATGGTGTAATTCCAAGAAATTGTATTAAATCAAAATTCTCCATTGCATGAATCATTTGAAGAAATTCTTTAGCTTGTTTATAAATGACTAAGGGTTGTCAAGATCATTTCAAGAGCACTGTGATCAGATCATCATCACGAAGCAAATGTACATGTTCTTCAAGTCTACTTTGCCACCCAATGAAGCCACGAAATAGTCGTGGCTCTACATATGGCTAGTTGTCACTGTGATGTCACAAGAATGTTACCAACTGTCTCTTACCAGTAGCACCACTTCTTCTTTGGTCTTCGCTGGAGGATGTGTGGTGACTGGGGTGATAGTGACTTCACTTCTTCCCTGAAAACATGCATGCAGTGATAAGACAACATCTCTCCTGTAAAAAATAAAAATTACAATATTTTACTGCAGGCATTCTGATAATAGGTAGGTAAGTACATTGCTGAAACTTAAGCTAACAACCTCATCCCTCTGAATGTGTCACTGCTAAATTATAACACCAAGGTTAATGGTGAAATGATCTCTTAATCAAGTTGCTCACATTATTATTCATTCCATAGGTGAGGTTTGAGCCCTCTCGTGCCTCTGAGATTCATTTATCATGGACAGAGATGTTATAATTGGCTTGGTAAACATTTTGATACCATATCTGCACTGGCTATTATAAATGCATGAAAACAAAAATTGCTTGTATTCTCAATTAATTTTGCAAAAACCCTTTTCAATTCTCTAAAAAAAAAATGACATCTCATTGAATGGATTGTCATTGATACTGATAAGAAATAACATTCCACAGGAAAATAACACAAAACAAGGGAGTTGGAACAGTTTGGAAGCAAAACTCAAATATTTTCAGCATATCTGCCCAGAGTCAATCTATGACTAGCAAACTTACTCAACCAAATAAAAATACACTTTACATCCAAAGACTACATCAAATTCAAATCTAGATGCCTAAAAATGAAATTTCATACAAAATGTTTTAACAGAGTACAGTCAAGTCCCCATACTTGGGACAGTTTTGAACTTTGAACTCAAATAAACATAATAAATTAAGCTTTAAAGCACAAATAGTGCATGACTTGTTTCTGAAGGACTTTAGTACTTTTTGAATAATTAAATGTTTTTTCGAAAAAGCTTTCCCTCTCCTCCCCACCAGTGAAAAACAGTGTTGTCCCAAGTAAGGAACCACTACCCCTAACTTGGGACATCATGTGTTTCACACAGTGTACCATGCTAAGAAGCCTGTAATTTAACATAGGACAACATAATTTTGTTTAAAAAAGAATGGCTTACAAAGTAGGCTATAAAGTAATGGTTGGAGATACATCTAGACACCCAACATGACTATTCACTAAACAACAATTATTTGATAATAAATATAGCCTAGTATTAATATTTCAATAGCTTTGCTTACATATAAACAAAACAGTTATGTAACATTTCAGTCTTTTTTTCCAGTCTTTTTGATAGGAGGAACTCTGCATCAAAATGCATTTCAAAAAAGAAACTTGAATCGTCCTCTATTTTCGCTCTGGGGTGTGATCACCTTTTTAATCCTGTGAATAGGAACACCATCTTCGATATCCTCTACAGTTGGGAAAACAAACACGTCTTTTGATCCTAAATAGTTTCTCATATAGCTTACTTTGTATCTTGAATTTTTCTTGTCTACAATTTTGCCAATGAACACTTTCTTACATTCATATTTTTTCCCTTTGTCATAAGTAACTTCAACAACAACAAAATCATTTTCTTTCATGGAGGTCGCTGCTTGTTGTCCACAAATATCAACAGTTTCTATTGGTTCAACATCTTCATAAACCATTTTCTGCTCACTTAATGTTTCCCTCTCTAGCATTTCTTGAATGTCATCATCAAACAGTGTCGAGAAATCTTCACCGAATGACGAGTTACTATCATGTAGAGAAATTTCGCAATCACTGTCTTCAGAAGTGTCACTTTTCTGCTTCATTTTCATTTTCTTAACTGATTGTTTTAAAATATTTTGACACAAACCTCTCTTTTTCTTCACTTTGGACTTTTCCTTCTCACCCGTGTTTATCTGCTGCTTTGTGGTTTGTTTACTTTTTGGCTGTGAACGTTTCTGCAATTCATCTAGAACATCTTGTGCAGCCAAGCTTTTCCCCGCATTCACGATTAACTTTTTCTTTCTTTGCTTTACACCTGTTTCTTTTTCACGTGATTGTTGTAAGAATGCCTCAAATGAAGACTTCAATGCTACTGTAGCAGTTACTACATCACTTTCATTTGCAGATGATGTGCTTGGCAAGCTTTCAAGAACCTTCTGCTTGTCCACAGGGAAAATGCCACTCTTCTTAAATCCAGATTTCAAATTTGTGGAAATGTTATCACCAATGGCATCCAAAGTCTTTTTCAAAAGCCTAGGGAACTGATCTTTTCTTACTGACCCCTTGTTTTTCATCTTCCATTCAGTCAACTGCTTCCGCCATGCTGTTTTAAGAGGGCTAAAAAAAGCCAAATCCAAGGGTTGACATATGTGGGTGCTGTTGGGTGGCAGCATAATGAAACGAATGTTGTTGTCAACACATAATTTCAGAATTGTTGCAGAAATATGGCTGGCCAAATTATCACCTATGACAGCTTTTGGCCCATCACCTAACCGTTTGAGGTAAGGTAGAGCAATTGTTAGGAACCAATCCTGAAATATATTGCCCTCGAACCAACCTGATTTGCTCCTATTATATCTTGTGCCAGGGGGTCCACCTTCAGTCCATGTGTCATATAAGTTCTCAGCCTTGTACACCACATAGGGTGGAAGTGCCACACCACTAGCTGAACCGGAAAACATTACAGAAAAAGTTGACTTAGTGAAATCAATTATTCTTTCTGGATGTTTACATTTTCTTCTTACAACCACTTTAGCCTGTCCAGGGTTGTCCTGCATACTCGTCTCATCGTAGTTCAGTATAGCTTCTGCTGGAACATCTGCCAGTGAAACAGACAATTCCTCGAAGTATGCCTGTATAGCTTCAGGAGTAACTGCCGCCCGGGATCTTTTAATGTTAGTACACATTCTATATTTCAATTGCACACACTGCCTGGCCAGAAAACATTTAATCCACTTTTTTCCTGGCAAATTGTTTTTGAAACGAGGTTCGACCATGCCCTTCTTGTCCAGGTATTTTTTGATTATACATCTGATGTCAAAAGCTGTAAGGGGAAATCCCCACTCCCCTGCCAAAGCCAAGTATTCAGCGATCTGCTTTTCTTCTGTTTCACTCAAAACAGGAGGGCGACCATATGGATGTTGCTGTACATTTTTAACTTTGCGTTGTATGGATGATTTAGGGACTCCAAATTTTTGTTCTGCTTTTCTATAACTCATGCCATCATTAACAGCTTTAGCAGCACGTTCAAGAGTGTCTTGGTCAAAATTATGATAAACTTTTTTAACAGCTGTAGCCATATTTCCTCAGTGATCCATACAGAATCTGAAATAAACAAAACATTTTAACTTAACCTCAAAACAAACATTATTTTTTTAGTAACCTAACTTGGGACACTGTCCCAAGTTAAGAACCCATGTACATGTTTCTGTAAATATTTTTACAAGTATAAAATGGATTACATAAACAATATATGCCTTACTAAACTGGCTAAACGACATATCAGACATAATGAATTGCTATACAACATGTGTCAGAAATTACAATGATAGCTTGTGAAACCAAAGTTATTCAGGCAAGAAAAAAGTAGTTTTTATAACCAAGTAAAAAACAATTTAACTTACCTCTAAGAGTGTACCAAATCTTTATATACACACACCATGTGATAGCTACACATCCCCACTACAAAGTAAACATTTCTGTTACAGACTGACAGAGTGCTATCAGGTATGCCAATATGAAAAATCAATCATCCCAAATTGTCCCAAATTAGGGATATGTCCCAAGTATGGGCACTTGACTGTACCTAGTTAAGGTCCTATATTTTTTTAAAGGTTAATGGTTCAAAACCTTGGTTCAAAACCTTGCTAAATATCAAGTGATAAATAATCAAAATATGAAACCTTTTATTGTATGGTTTTTTTTTTTCATTCAATGCATAGTCTGCAATTATTGTGTAGCTTTTTTTTTTTTTACTCAAGTAAATTGGTATTGTTTGAATACCTATCAAATTTGACCAAATATGCAGAAGTCAAGTACAGAATTTTAAAATGTATGGACGAAAAATGTTAATCATATTCGTTAACTATAAGAGTAAATATATTACATTTTAATAGAAAAGGGGTTATTTGTTTGGATCTTAGAAATTGCAAAATCAATTTTTACCAAAAATACGAAAGTCAAATCTAAAAGCTTAAAAATGGCACGATACAAATTTTATTTGAAAGTGGTTAAATGTATACAGGGCTGCAACTAGAGTCTCTGGCACCCGGGGCATGAATGGATTCATGCGTCCCCCCTTCTTTTTTTGCACATACCACACCAATAGAGCGGGGGGTCCGGGGGCCCTCCCACGAAAAAATGGTGCTATTTAAGCATTTTCCGCACCTACATGTAACAGTTTCTGTGCTATTGTACCTTCCATGCATGAACCCACTATGTCCATAAAGTAGTCCGTATAATCACTAGACTTGTCCATTAAATATGTTGAGACGTATTGTAAATCAGATTAGACATTCCTGGCATGCAAGTTAAAAAACTTTTTACCAGTTACCAGTTGTAGTAGGAATTACAATGCAAGCGATTTCGGTACCCCCACAGCTTTGCGCCCGGGGCGTAAGCCCCGCTTGCCCCCCCCCCCCCCCCCTCCTATTTGCGGCCCTGAATGTATAAAACTTAACAGGGCGAGGGACATAAATATACATACACACACAGACACAGATAGGAAAAGCAGGTGCTGATCTAAGCTTTCCTTCCCCCGGGGTAGAAATTGTAATTATTGCACATCCCTCCTCCCACACAAACAGCAAGAAGTTTAACAGGCATAATTTATATTCCCTTTCATTCGTATACATTAAATGTAAAATTTTGTCAAATCTAAAGTACTTACCAGTGTTGAATTCAATGTTTTATTCCACATACTGTAATATATAGCAACAGTATAGTGTTCAAGGTTCAGTAGAGAAACCTAATCCGTCGCCCGGTGCAGCTCCACCCCCCCCCCCCCTCTCCACAGCTGCGGTAGGAAGGGGAAATCCTTAGAAGAATGTACTTATTGTTAGGTGAAGGAAAGCTTTTATCAGCTCCTGCGCTTCCTGCCTGTGTGTACTTATATGTATGTCCCCTGCCCTATTGGCTTTCTACTTTTAATAAATTTTCAAACCTTGCCATTTTTAAGCTTCTTGTTGTGTACTCTTTGTGTGTAAATATTGTCAGTAGGTTGGCGGGTCTGGATTGGCAAGCTGTGTGTTGTTGTTGTTGTGAAGGTGAACTGGCGGGAATATGGACAATGTGTTGAAGAAATGATAGCAATAGTGCAGTAATGTATTCGGGTAATTAATTGTGTAGTAATGTATTGGTGAGGTGAATAAAACATTGGCGACGAGGGAAACGGATGTACGCGATTCTGGGATGGAACTAGTGGAGAAACGGGAAATTGTAATTGATTGAGGTTATGGACATTGATAACCCCTAATGGCTTTGTTTAGTTCGTTTGGCGAGTTCGTTCCTGGAAAAGATACGTGGAAGACATATGTTGAACGTCTACAGTATTATTTTGTGGCGAACAGAGTTAAGGAGAAAGAGGAACAAAAGGCAATTTTCTTTACTGTTTGTGGCACGGAGCTATATCACCTGGTAACATCACTGGTATCGCCTAAAACAACCAGTGAAGTGACACTTTCTGAGGTTTTCGGGCTGTTGTCCAATCATTTTGAGCCCACTCGGAGTGAAATAGTGGAAACATATAAATTTCACAAGCGGGATCAGCTTGAAGGAGAATCGATGGCAGAGCATGTGGTAGAACTGTGGCGGCTCTCTACACATTGCAATTTCACAGATCTTGACAGAATGCTACGGGATCGCATAGTCTGTGGGGTAAGGGATAGAGCAGTGCAGCATACCATGCTTGCTAAGGCCAAATTGATGTGTAAAGAGGCAGTGGACTTGGCTACAGCAGCAGAAACAGCAAGTCGGAATGTGCACGATTTGCGCGGAACAACAACTGACTTAGTTGGATCATTGTCAGAGTTGCGAACACACAAGCATGCACCAAACCCTAGACACATATCCGAAAACCCAAAAGCCTTTAACAGCAGGAATGCACCGGACAGCAGTTCCACCAGGTGGGGGACGGGAAATAAGCTAGCGACAGAGCAGTCACAATCATGCTGGCGATGCAATGGCTGGCATAATCCACAAGGTTGCAGACATCAGGGTTCAGTTTGCCATTTCTGTTCCAAACAAGGTCATCTAGAGCGGGCATGCATAACAAAAAAGACTCAAACCTCTAGCAGGGGTGTGGTCAAAGGGACGAAAGATGGGAAGGGTAGTGTGAATTACAGCATGAAGTAGGATTATGATTCTTCAGAGCATGAGGCGGCAACATACAGCTTGTATAACATGGGTACAGGAGCACCAATGACCACCAATCCACATGGAAGTATGGTTAGATGACAGGCGGTTGAACATGGAAGTTGACACAGGTGCGGGTCACACTATAATTAGCAATGACACATTCAAGCTATTGTGGCCAGAGAAACCGTGTTGTAAGATGCAAACTTAGTGCTCCACACATGGTCCCAACAAAAACTGAAGGTGCTGGGATCATTAGAAGTAAATGTAAGAACTAAATCGGCATCAGCTAGGTTATAGTTCTTAGTGGCTGATGGGAAGGGTCCCAGCCTGTTGGGTCATAGTTTGATAGAGTCCTTAGGGATAACCATTGAAGGAGTATATAGCTTGCAGATGGGAAAGGTGGCAGAAGTGATCAGGGAACACTCTAAGGTATTTGATGTTGTAGAACTGGGTCACTATACTGGCCCACTGGTGAGCATAGAGGTACCGTCAGATGCCAAACCAGTGTTTCGCAAAAGCCGGTCTGTAGATTTTGCCTTGGCAGAGAGTGTGGGGAAGGAAATTGACCGGTTAGTTGAACTTGGGGTTTACAAACCAGTTGCTTATTCACAGTGGGCAACACCCTTAGTACCAGTTCGCAAGGCTGATGGATCAGTACGAATATGTGGGGACTATAAGTGTACTGTCAACGCGGTTTGTAAGAAAAATATTTATCCACTACCCACCATTACTGAGGCATTTTCCAATTTAGCAGGTGGGAAAGTGTTCACCAAGTTAGACTTAGCGGAAGCATATTTGCAGGTAGCAGTGGATGAGAATACAGCAGAACTCTTAACAGTAAATACAATGAAAGGGTTATTTAAGGTAAAAGGATTACCTTTTGGAGTTTGTAATGTGCCAGCTATTTTTCAGCGTTTAATGTCAACTTTACTGTCAGGTATTCCTGGGGTTGTAGTCTTGTTGGCCGATATATTAGTTACAGGACTAAATGAAGAAGAGCACTGGCAACGGGTGAAGCAGGTGCTACAACGAATTGAAGAAGCTGGGTTGCGGCTAAAGCAACCCAAGTGTGTTTTTGCGGCTACTTCGGTAAAATTTTTAGGTTACAGAGAAGATAGTTATGGTATACACCCAACAGATGATAAAGTGAAGGCAATCCACAAGGCCCCAGCACCTACCACTAAGAAAGAACTACAGGCCTTTTTAGGCTTGATGAACTTTTATGAGAGATTCCTACCTGGCAAAACAAGCATATTGGAACCCTTACATCGGCTGCTGGATCACGGGAAGGTGTGGGAATGGACAGAAGGACACGACAAGGCTTTCAGGGCAGCTAAAGAACTTCTACAGTCAGAGGCAGTGCTGGTGCATTATGATGCAAGGAAACCTACCATATTAACTTGTGATGCTTCAGAATATGGGCTGGGTGCTGTATTGGCCCATGTCACAGAAGATGGTTGTGAAGCACCAATCGCTTTTGGATCAAGGACCCTTCAGAAAGCTGAAAAGAATTATGCCCAGATCGATAAGGAGGCCTTGGCTATCATGTTTGGGGTTACAAAGTTCAGGCAGTATGTGACAGCACGGCCTTTCACCATTGTAACAGACCATAAGCTGCTTCTTCGGCTGTTGGACCCCCAGAAGCAGACTCCTGACATATTATTGCAAAGATTGTTACGTTGGAGCCTGGGGTTGTCTATGTATGATTACCATATCGTCCATTAACAAGGTACAGGGATAGGACATGCTGATGCTTTGAGTAGACTTCCGATAGCTGCTTCGGCCATCGACATCCCAGCGGTAGGAGATGTCCTGATGCTGGAAGCCCTTCCCGATCCCCTTATTGAGGCTACTCGGTTGGCTAGATTGACAGATGAAGATCCAGCACTCAGAAACGTGAAGGAAAATATATTATCTGGTTGGCCCGCAGGCAAGATTACTGATGAGCTTCGCCCTTATTGGAGTCGTCAAAATGAACTTTCCCTTTACAAAGGTTGCCTGCTGTGGGGAAGTCGGGTGGTTATATCTACAGCGGTACGAGGAAGCCTCATGAAAATACTGCATGCAGGCCACGATGGGATTATACGGTCCAAATCAGTGGCAAGAAGTTACATGTGGTGGCCTCGAATGGATCACGACATTGAACAGTGGGTGGGGCAGTGTTGTGAATGCCAGAGATTAAAAGCAAATCCACCAAAAGTAAGGGATGTTACTTGGCCTCCCGAAGAAAAGCCTTGGACCAGGCTGCACATAGATTTCTTCAGACCCTTTCAAGGAAAGGTGTTTTTGATACTTGTGGATGCATACTCAAAATGGCCTGAGGTGAAGTTAGTACCATCAGCATCATCTACTGCCGTGATAACGGAGTTGAGATGAATATTTAATGTTCATGGCATTCCGGAGTGCATGGTGTCCGACAATGGTACAGCTTTTGTATCGCGAGAAATGAAGTTGTTTGCAAAACTAAATGGCATTAGACTTGTTCAGGCAACACCATTCCACCCATCAAGCAATGGGCAAGACAGTTAAAGGGCAGTTGAAGAAGCTGTGTAATGGAGGTTGGCAGACAAGGCTAGCCAGGACACTTTTTGCACTGCGCACAACAGCAAGTGCTGGAACACAAACCACTCCAGCCGAAATGTTAATGGGAAGACTGCTAAGAACTGTGTTGGATCAGATACACCCTCAGACAGGGGTTAGGGAGACCCAGCCATTACAAGAGTCGTCCAGAGGACCAGAGTTGCGGCAGTTTCACGTCAATGATCCAGTGTTTTCCATAGCTATAGAGGAAACGAAAAGTGGCTGTCAGGAGTTGTGAAGTCAGCGTGTGGTAGACTAATATATGAAGTAACAGATGAGGATGGAGAATAACACAGGCGACATGTGGACCAACTGGTGCACAGAAAAGAGATGACCATTCCACATTAAGGACAAGAGAGTACCAGTAAACAGAAAAAAAGCTTCAGGCACACCAGGGTGATGGGACAGGCTTTGATACAGGGTCTAGAAGGGTTAACAGGCGGACTACCAGTGCAGATGGAGAATCAAGAGAGCCAGAATGAACAGCAGCCATCAGGGCTAGACAAGGAAGAGACAAGTCAAGTTATGAGTCCAGGATCAAGTCCGTTCCGAGGATTCACACAACCGGATCCATCAGGGGAGGTTCAGTTTAGGAAGAGAACATTTCACAGACGTGTGATACAACATACAGCTAGATTCAAGGACTATGTATGCAAATAACTTAAAGAGGGAGGAGGTGTTGTGTACTCTTTGTGTGTAAATATTGTCAGTAGGTTGGCGGGTCTGGATTGGCAAGCTTTGTGTTGTTGTTGTGAAGGTGAACTGGCGGGAATATGGACAATGAGTTGAAGGAATGATAACAATAGTGCAGTAATGTATTCGGGTAATTAATTGTGTCGTAATGTATTGGTGAGGTGAATACAACACTTCTATATTTGACTTTTGTATTTCTGGGAAAAAATTTGGTTCTGCAATTTCTAAGATATAAACCAATAACCTCCTTTCTATTCAACTGTGGTATTTTGACTCTAATAGTAAACCAATATTGATTAATGTTTTTATCATTCTGGTTTGACTTCTGTATTGAGATGCGAACGCCGCGGCTATGCTAACCTTGGAGGAGGAGAGCAGGTCGTTGATGGACACGTGGCCCACGCCGTGGAAGGCCGAGGCCGCCCCGCCGCCGGGCAGGCGCTCGGGCGCCGTCAGCAGGCGCGCCAGGGTGGGAGAGAAGGCGGCGGGCTTCTCGGGCGCCGGCCGCTGCGCCGACTTGGTCAGGATGCCGTGCAGCAGCGACGACTGCTGCGGCGGCGAGTGCTGCACCGGGTGCAAGGTGACCTCAGGGTAGGGCGGCGGCGCCGGCTTGGCCAGCTGACCCTGCTCCGCCTGGCTCAGCTTCGCGAACTGCACCAGCACGTCCTTGAAGCTGAACCCGCCCGGCGGCGCCTCGCTGCGCGACGAGTCGGCGCTGGACGGCCGCGACGAGGCATCGTGCCGCGACGAGGCGTCCAGGAAGCCCAGCTCGCCCAGGTCCGCCGGCCCGGCGCGCATCTGCGAGCCGGAGCCCAGCGCCAGCGACGCCATGCTGAACACACCGCCCGACGAGCAGCCGCCCACGCGCGACGACGACGATACCAGCGACTCGGACGGCTGCTGGCCGGGCGTGGGCGACAGCGAGGACTTGAGGCGGCGGCCGCGGCGCGGCACCATCTCCGGGTGTCGGGACCGGTAGTCGGCGATGATGGACCGCACGTCGAGGATGGTCCCCTGGCGGCCCTCGCCGATCACCGGGTTCTGGCCGTTGCCTCCCGCGGCCGCCGGGGGCTTGGGCAGGATGGGCCGCTGGCCGCGCCGGTCTTTGGCCTGCGGCGAGGACGACACCACCGGCACCATCATGACGTGCTGGCCGGCCTTGAGCGCCTGCTGGGCGCGCCCCGGCCTGCCCGCCGTCTTGGACAGGTTGACCGGGTTGAGGGCGGTCTCGTGCGGCCTGCCCCACTCCCCGCACAGCGCCTCCCAGTCCACGGCCTCTCCCGGCCGGCCACCCATCATGATGAGCATCACCTGCCGCTTGCGCTGCAGCCGCAGCAGCATCTCCTCCTTGACCTTCCTGAGGCGCAGGATGCTGTTCCACTCGTGCTCCTTGGCGCGCGCCATGGCCTCCAGCGCCGAGATCTCCTGCTGCAGCTTGGCGGCGCAGCGCTGCAGCTCGTCCAGGCTCGCGCCCGCCGCGCCCTCCACGTACTCGCTCACGGCTCGCTCGCGCTCCTCCAGCTCCGCCGCCGACAGCCTGGCGCGCTTGGGCGCGTCGCTGTCGCTGTCGCTGCTCGCGCGCTTGCCCGAGCTGCGGTCGTCGGCGTCGTCGGGCGGCGGCGAGGGCGGCGGGGAGGGCGGCGGGGGCGGTGGAGACCCGGCCCGCTCGGGCTCGCTCGGCTTGGGCTCGGGCTCGCTCGTCTTCGGCTCGGGCTGGCCTGCAACACAGGCGGGAGTGGACCTGACCCCTGAGGTGTCGGAGCTGTTGCCGGCTCTAGTAGCCGAGACATTATCCAACAGGTTCACATGGATGCGAATATATAGCCTCTCCGCACCAAGTGGCAATCCTCTGCCTCCACGTGGGCACCGCTGCTGGGGGGCGAATCGTGGTGACCATGTTGGGATGGATAGCCTCAACCTCTGGTCACATCATCGCCTTATCTGAAGAGTACAATGCCGGGCGTAACCCTACCGCAGTGCATCCTCAATTGCATGTATGGGACCAGAAATGGTGGATTAGCTGAATCTGCGGGCAACAGCAGATGCGATTGAAACCTTTCTGGGGGGTTCGACTGCCGAGCCCCGGCGTCTTGGTCCCAAGGGCCCCATAGTGAATGGATCAGACCTATGGTAATGGAAGGACCTTGAGAGATGCCCCTGTGTTCGTGTGCCCCCGGGCATAAAAAAGAGCTGTAAACCGCTCGACTAGGTGTGATACGTTCCCCTAGTTCAGTGGTCGGGGGAGGTACTGAGGCAACCCCGAGGCCCTCCTGGGCACGCACAGTGGTTGTCATTTCTAGTCAGGGCTTCCTGCGATCGCCGCCAGATGAGTTCAGGCACTTTCGGGCCTTAATCGGCTGTAAATCTGCCGGACCGAGGTACGGCAGGTCGGAGGGTAATCCGAGGAGATGAGGACATCCTGTGGAGTAACTCTGAAGAGTGGCAGTCGGTCAGCAGCTGGCGAACAGTCTGCCGAATCAACGACAAGTTGGTAGTAGTACGGGAAGAATCCATGAAAGGTTGAACGGTTTACCGCTGAGGTTTCCTACAAGGCCCTGGATTCTGATTGGGTAGGACTCGTACTTGGTAGTGGTGCTCCGATCGCTTGGTGCAGGCTCCAAGGGCTCCCTAGCCTGATGCGGAGTCAACGTTGTGAGCGACGACACAGCTCCGGTACTAGCCTGGACAGCTGGCAGAGGTTGGATAGGCCGTCACCGGACCACGGGTTCACTGGGTGTTTTGAGGGGTCCCGGCGTGATGTGGGAGATCGGGGAAGGCGCCAGCAGTGCTGATAAAGTCTCAGGGCTCAGGACACAGCCAACTGTCTGGTCAGCTGAGTGTGGTAGAGGGGCTGAGGCGGTGACTATGCTGGTTGGTGGCCCCAGCCGCTGGTCAAGCTCTAATACCCTCCCGGTCAACAACAGGGAGTGATCCCTAACAGTTCTGTAATTTATAAAGCTCTGGAATGTTTTAAAAGAGAACTGGAAGATACTCCCACACTACCCTTCAAGGGCGCATATTGGGAGGGGAACGTTGAGAAATGCCGGCCGCAAGATCGGAATATATCTATCTGGCAGCAAGAAACACTTCCCTACTTATACAAGAGACTTCTTTGGAGAAATAGTCTGTAACTTGGTACAACACATGGCATTGGTTATTTTTGCATACTATACGAAATACATTTTTCGAGTAAATGACTCTTCCGAAATTTGGCGCATAATTTTATACTTCAATCGAGGTTTCATTTTAGCAGATATATTTTTTTTCCAACAATGGAAAAGATATTCGAATGTTCAATAATTTGAGATTATTTTGTTTTATTATGAAGTAGCTTGGCTTCTGAGTTGTAGCCGTGTCCTTGGCGAATAATTCAACGACGTTTATGTCGACATTGCAGTCGCCATCATCAGGGAGCAGTTACCTAGGTGAATTAATTCGCCAAGGACACGGCTACAACCCAAAAACCAAGCTACTTCAGACAATGGCCATGAAAGACTGCGAACATTTGGAAAGCTATTCAGGGAACGGTTTATAAATAACTTTTAACTATTGGAGGTACTGGGGCAGCACAAACCATTAAAGTCCCGGGTAAGAAATCCGAAACCAGTATTACTGAGAACACTAGTTTGTAGTGATGCATTTGTTTCATAAAATTTACAAATTTACAGATATCTGTTATTTTGTAGTTTTTGTTCCATTTACAAAAAAAAATAGAGTATGAAGACACGGGTAGTATCTATTACGACCAAAACGCGATTCTTTTAGACGGTGAATGTGAGTGGGAGAAATTCATGCAGAACTTAATTTATATTTCTAATCCATATTTTAATGTTTTCTTTTAATTTTTCTTCTTAAATGTTTTTGACATGAAACGTCTAATAAATCGATGAATGCCGGCTGCACGCACGAAAAAGGATGACTCATTGTCCCGTTACGCTCATTGTATGCTTGCGCCGCATCTATCTCTCTTCCACTCGATTGGAACAACCATCAATTTGACTTTTTCGGGGCACATTAAACTTTAAACACTCCCATTCGTTTCTTACTTTTCCTATCATCGTCCTATCCTTAACAGAATAACACAGATTGGAAGAAGTTAAATAGCAAACATGTATAAACGTTGTAGTTCAAATAATCTCTTCGTTAAAGTAATAAACATATTTGAATTAATGAGTGCAAATGAAAGTAAATTTATCAGTTAAATTATACATTTAATTTCACTCCTTCTTTGTATCCATACAAAATAGTGATAATTCAATAAAAATGATTCAATTTTATTCATAAAAGTATGCAATCATTTCATCAATGTTTTGTTATGGCGTTGTCACTTTAAACTATCGTCCGTAAACCTACTTTACAGACAACCAATTTTTTTAAAAAGATTTATGTAATTAATCTTGCAATTCTTTGTATTTATTGTTAACGTGAACATGCTCTAGTTCAATTACGTTTATTTATTTGGAAGGCAAAGAGTTGGGAGCCCTTCGATTGTTTACGCACATACAATTATAGAGCTTAATTAACATCTCTTTGATGCCGAGGTCATAGGAGTCATTGAAAGGTGATAAAAATAAAATGGAGGTTTGGAGGAATGAAAGTGTGGGGGTAACGAAAGCACTTAAAGAGGCCCGCCACGTTACCCATTGTACAGAGAGAGAGAGAGAGAGAGAGAGAAATATGAGCGAGTCTTTCAGTACTGACAAGACATCTACAATATCTAACCTAGGTTAACGAAAAAATTAATTTGTTCTCTTGTTGCAAATACGCTTATAATACGAAGCTCGAAAACTAAATTTAACGATAATTCTCTACAACAATGCCGAGCTTGATAAATATACACGCAAACAGTGTTCACAACTTCATTTCTTGACGCAACCGCCGCTAGAATTCGTTGACGGAGCAGCTACGTCGAGTATCGAATCATTCGATCATCAGACCGAAATTTTGAAAATATAGGTACGGTATAATTAAACGGGCTCCGATAAAAAAGCGAAAAAGACTTTTAAACATACTGAAACCCGTCTTTGGACCTGATTTCCGACTAGGTATTCCATTAAAATACTGCCCGCCTTTTTAAAATTCATAATTATTATATCAAGTTTCTCTTTGTCTTAGTGAACTTATGTTCGCGCCATCCGTCACAGATGGCAGCACCGCAGTTATGCGACTTCCGTTCCATTCACGAACATACTCCTACCAAAACGGCGTACATCGAGACCTTGCGATGTTACACATAAAAATATCCTGTTTCGAAACAGCATAGAATCGAACCCGGTTCGGCCTGTTGAGAGAGATGAGTGACACTATCAGTCGACAACCATTGTAGAATTACACATAGTCCGGGCTGGAGGAGTCGTAAACTGAATCCTTGTAAAGAAGGATGAGGGGGGGGGGGGGTTGATTTCCGAAATATTTTTAAAGGTCAAACATCCCCCCCCCCCCGGCCCCACTTTTCACACGGGCACACATACGGTTTGCAAAGCTTCAGAAGAAACCACGGCCTTTTTTTTTTTTTTTTAATGCTCAAGGCTCAGATTAATTGATATCCTAGTGGCATCTGTTTACGGAAAAAGTATTTAAGAATACTCTGAGGGCGGATAAACAGTTCTGTTTCCATTGTTCGTTTTTTGAACTACTGTATTATTAGGAGAGTGAAACGTGTAAAAACGCATGTTTTCAGAAAAAGTTTTAAACATGAAACGCCCAAGTACAGATTATTGAAAGCACCCGCATTCTAGAGACCTGCAAAATTCGCGGATTCATTCAGTGATAGGTTAGAATTCAAACACATATACCTCTTAGATAATTTTGCTATTGGCTTACTATTCATCTGGACGAATCTCAACCAGTTATAAACCCTCAACCAAAGAAGGATCGAATCACAGACAAACCAGCTGAGACGACTTACAAGTCGGCAGCCAATGAACTTGCGTTATTTGCCCGAGTGTACAGGGGTATGTGCAGACTATCCTGAAGGCCATTACACCTTTACCTCTCAGATTCCATAGTCGCCCCATGCACGACGAGAAGACTGCGCGCTAGTTCACAGCCTTAGAGGTGATACCGTGCTAGAAGCACCAGCGAGCGTCGCCAGTATCAACCCGCGTCACTAACACACATACGCCCCTGACGAGGCGGGCCCCTCGATGCTTGGATTTTCACTGATGGGACGAAAATTGCAAGTAGTATATTGCTAACAGAATTTACAGGAAACTTTACGCAGATCACGTTTACATTTATGGTCATGGCAACGGTTACAGTTTTTAGAAGATTTTTTTTTAACTGTGGGGTTTAAAAATATGAATCTATACTAACAATAAAACTGTTTGGGGCAAAAAGTCTGATCATTGAAAAAAATTATAAAAAGAACATTGGACATGGCTAATTACTCTTTTGGAACTTTTTTTAATTAATGTATGTCTGTCTGTTCAAGCATCAATCGAAAACTACTTAGATTTTTATGAACTTTTTTCTTAGAAATAAATGTTATGGTTAAGTTAAAAACTAGGATATATATTTTTTTTCTACCCTTAATGTGGTTAAATGGGGCAAATTTTATTTAAGTTAATTAATTATACCTCAAAAATAATCAAGCTAAAGAAAATATATTCCGTACAAAAATTAATACCGGTATTCAAAAACATCCCAAAAAATTAAATTTTGCTGAAATCAACCCCTAAGGGGTGAAATGGAGTATAGTAAGTATGGTTTAAAGATAATTAAAATATCTCCGAATTTAACTAAGCGTAATAAATAATATTGAGTACCAATAATAAACATACAAAAACTAAAAACCACATTTTTATATTTTGTGATATTTAACCTCTAAGGGGTGGAAAAGCGGTAAGTATTATTTTAAGATTAATAATTATATCTCCGAATTTAATTACAAGCAATAAATTATAAATAATAAACATATGAAAATTACCAATCACAACTTTTATATTTTCCGAAATTCTAACCCTAAGGGGAAAAAATGTGGTTTTAAGATTAATAATTATATCTCCGAAAAAAATTAAGCATAATAAATTATTTTTGGTACCAATAATAAACATAAGAAAACTAATAACCACAATTTTATCGTTTTCAGATATTCGACCCCTACGGGGTGAAAAATAGGAAAATATGGATGAAGATAATTATATCTCCTAAGCTAACTAAGCATAACAAAATATAAAAGGGATCAATAATATGCACACAAAAAACTACCAACCACAATTTTTTTTGTTAAATTCCACCCTATGGGGTGAATATGGTTTTAAGAAAAATAAATCTAACTTCGAATTAAATCAAGCATAATAAAAAAATTGGTTACGAATAATAAAAGTACGACAAAAACCTACCACAAATTTTACATTTTGCGAAATGCAACCCCCAAGAGGTAAAAGGGGTATGTATGGTATTAAGTTATATATGAATTAAATTAAGCATAATACATTATTTTGTGTAGCAATAATAAACATACCAAATCCATCATTCACAATTTTACCATTGTGCAAAATGCAACACCTAAGGGGTGAAAACGGTTATGCATGCTTCCAGGAAAATGATGTAATGGTTTTGTTAACGGATGTGCCATATTTACTTAGTTTTGAATTTTTACATGGGCATGTGTGAAAAAGAGGAGAGAACAAAAAAAATTCGGGATTTTGTTTAAGTAATACTAAGCAAACTAGTATAAACTAATACGTTGGCTAATAAATGTTGTATCTGTAGTCTACATGTCCACTAAAGATGTGATTATATCAAATATCCTTAAATAATGGGAGGTATTTGTAATAACGTGAAATTATTTAATTATTCATAGAATAGCTTTAACCATAGTAAATGAAAGTGTTAATGTAAACGATGGCATAATCTTAGTTAAAATGAAATATATACGTGTTTCACAAAAAAAATAATAATTTAATACATCATGAAATGAAAAGGAGGTAAGAGTGATTTCATCAAGGTTTTTTAATAAGATACATGATCTATACTAAAAATTAAAAAAGCCTGTAAATATCTACTTTAAAAAATTGTCATTCTTAAACGGTTTCGTTATAAAATATATATTTTATGCACATGACAAATTTATTGTGTCTATTTATATAGTAAAAATGATTGTAATTATTCACATACTTTTCCTTAAATTGTAAGATTTTAGCAACACTCTTGAAGTTGCGTATTAAACACTAGGACGGAAGGTTCGACCAATTAATTTTCCCCGGGGCTCTTGGTTTGTGTCGATGGCCCTGACTGTTACAAGAAGGAAATGTTAAGGGGGTGCCTCCTATTTCAGGTCAAGATTTTACGTTTACAGTAATTACATATCAACTTGTAGACTTTTTCAATTGTTTAAATTTCACGAAATGAAAAATATATACAGCGCATACTTTTTGCATAATTAGTTGCCAAAGTTATATTTTTAACGTTTTTGTGTTGTACGAATACGGAGAATTTAATTTATGGAAATATTGAGACTTTTTTGGTTTAACAGTAATACCACTGGCTACTTCAAGAAATGGTTTGAATTTATTTAAGAATTTATTAATTAATTTAACCTGGCATTTAAGTATTCTCAAATTTGTTACGATTTTGACAGCCAAGAAACATGAAATGAGTTTTTGTGATAGAAATGCAAACCATATCTTGAAGTAGCCAGTGGAATTGCAGTTAAACCTAACGAGTTTCATTTCTGCAATAAATTAAATTCTCCTTATTTGTACAACCCAAAAACGTTAAAAATGTAACTTTGGCAGCTAATTATGCAAAAAGTATGCGCTGCATAAATTTTTCATTTCGTGAAATTTAAACGATTTAAAAAGTCTAAACGTTGATCAGTGATTAATATAAATGTAAAATCATGACTTGAAATCGGAGGCATGCCCTTAACGGAATGAAGACAGAGTATAAATAAAAATTTACCAAAGATTCGTTCGCATGAAATAATCTACAAACATAATTTTTCCCATGGTTGACTTACGTGTGAGTAAATAAACTGACACAGCTACACTGACTTCGGATGAGCACGGACAACCAAAACTGGTTCAGTATTTATACGGTATACAAACAACTAGAACGGATTTAATAGGTTGCATATTAAGAGAGTTATTAATTTTTTTTCAACCCCTATTATTTTTCATTACTTGATGTAATGGTAGGTCATATAAAAAAATATTTTTGGACGAAATTTGCAGATAATATTATTATTTTTAAGTTTTACAACAAAAATGAATGGATATAATAATCTCCTTGGACGCAGCATTTATAATTTCGAGTGCTATACCCGTTCGAAATATGTTAGACCAATTAGTGCTCAACGAGCGATACGCAGATACACGCAACAGCGACATGACTATAACTGATGTGTTCAGGACAGTTGATTGTTGACCGGGCCGTGCCAGGGCTCTGCCTACTACTGGCTCTACTGAACCGTTCCAAGCATCGCGTTTGAATTTAAGTATGGAGCCCAGCTCCAAGATGTATGGCCGGAACTGTATGTGGGGAAAAAATTGGTTGTCTATAAAGTCGGTTTACGGACGATATTTTAACGTGACAACGTCATAACAAAACATTGATGAAATGATTGCATACTTTTATGAATAAAATTGAATCATTTTTATTGAATTATCACTATGTTGTATGGATACAAAGAAGAAGTGAAATGAAATATACAATTTAATTGAAAATTTACTTTTATTTGCACTCATTAATTCAAATATGTTTATTACTTTAACGAAGAGAATATTTTAACTATAACTTTTATACATGTTTGCTATTTAACTTCTTCCAATATGTGTTATTCTGTTAAGGATAGGACGATGATAGGAAAAGTAGGAAACGAATGGGAGTGTTTCAAGTTTAATGTGCCTCGAAAAAGTCAAATCGATGGTTGTTCCAATCGAGTGGAAGAGAGATAGATGCGGCGCAAGCGTACAATGAGCGTAACGGGACACAGCGTAACGGGACAATGTGCGTAACGGGACACTTCTTCGTGCGTGCAGCCGGCGTTCATCGATTTATTAGACGTTGTCACGTCAGAAAAAAAAGGGGGAAAATTCGAAACACTAATTACTGGCGAAATTCGAGTTGTGAATTTCCGCGCGCCGGCAGAGCGCAGGAGGCGACCTCCGCGGTATCTTCGTCGGGGTCATGCCGAGTGACGAGTGGATGGATACAGAAGAGGGGGGAAGAGGAGGAGGGAGGGAGAGAGAGGAGGAGAGGAGGACGTTGCGAGCGAAGGTGACTTCGCCGAGTAAACACAGACGCGGCCGGGGCCGAAAAAGCAAGGTCACGCCAACAACCCGCTCTGCGACACAGACCGAGCGGAGATGGCGCAATGGCAGAAACGACGGGCCCTCATTCCATCAGAACCCGGTCCACGTGTCCTGTCATCACAGGGGGTGGGGGGGGGGGGGTTAAGAGTAATTTAGTGAATGGAACGGAATGTTTAACAACTGTGTTGCCATCTGGGGCGGTCGGCGCGAACCAAAGTTCACAAAGCCAAAGGGAAACTTTATAGTATGAACTGTTCAACGGATTTTTAACAAGATGGGCAGCCTTTTAATAAAAATTTCTTTCCGAAAATCAGGCACAAAGATGGGGCTTCGTATCTTTTCAAGTATGTTTATTTTTTTTTTTTTATCGGAGCCTTTTGATTAGGGCCTATATGTATTTTAAAATTTCGGTCGTCGACGTAGCTGCTACGGCAACGAATTCTAGCGGCGGGTTTAAAACACAATTTGCGTATATATTTATCATGCTACGCATTATTTTAAAGAATTTTACGTTAAACTTCGTGTCCGAGTTTCGTATTATAAGTGTTTTTTTTTTTTGCGGTTTTTTGCGGGTTTTTTTTTTTTTTTTTTTTTTTTTTTTTTTTTTTTTTTTTTTTTTTGCAAAATCAGAACACATGAATTTTCTCCTAACCGAGGTTAGATGTTGCACATCTCTAGCGAGTACTGAAAGTCTTGCTCAAGTGTTTTCCAGGCAAATGGTGTAATGGTTACTCCGAAATGGACCGTTGTAGATTCATTCCTCGATTCCCTCGAGTTGTACCGTGTGTTCCCAGTTCTAATGACGTCCATGTCAGCGGGACGCTAAGGTCCCCGCATACCCAGGCACACGTACCCTGTGCAGAGTCACAGGAAAAAAAACATGCGATTAGAAAACTGCTGAAGATATCAGATTGGGGTTAGTTAACGAAAAATATTTAAGATACGCTGAGGGCGAATGTTCTTTTTTGAACCGTATTCTTAGAAAAGTCAAAATGGATAAAACGCGTGTTTTCAGAATCTTTAGGCAAGAAACACACGGTGCAGATTCTTCAAAGCACTGAAGGGACTTGCATTACACATTCATCTTCATTTCTCCCGCATATACAGTACACTCCCGATTATCCGCGAAATTAAGTGGCAGGGCCACCGCGGATAGTGAAAATCGCGGATAATCCGCAAAAGAGCCGAAGATGGGAAACAAAAATAGAAACTTTAATTTCAACTTAAAAATCTAAACATTTATGTACAGTAAAAAATACAATTAACAGTAAAAAATAATTTAATTATGCTAAAATTTTAGTATTTTACTGAATAATTAACATACAATACATTTCAGTAATTCACCCTGCCACGAGAACATTAAACAATTAATTAATTTTAAAACTATAATTTTATTACTGCGCTGCTTAGGCTACTCGGAAATCCACAGATGCGTTTGGTCACAAGCTAGACTGAAAAACGAACATCATTTTGGGTACAGTTACTTTGAACGCTTCTGTATGACTGTGATCCAAGAATTACCAGTTATCAAAGAAGTCAGCGTACAGCGTTTCTCGCAGTGAAGACAGCCAATGTAAAAAAGCAAATATTGGTACAGAAGGAATTTTTTTTTTGCATGTAATTTTTTTACATATATTTTTAGAACTTTTGTAAGGGAGATTTTTGATTATTATAAGTATGGATACTATTATATGCTGCTATTTTATTATAATATAGGTACTAGCTAGCCCGGCATACGTTGCTACGCCTTTTTCCATTATTATTATTTCTATTATTATTATTATTACTCTTTTCATGTTTCTTGGCTGTGAAAATAGTAACAAATTTGAGAATTTCGAAATGCCAGGTAAAATTATTTAATATTTTCTGAAATATATTCAAACCATTTCTTGAAGTAGCCAGTGGCATTGCATTTAAACCTAAAAAAGTTTCAGTTCCGCAATAAATTAAATTCTCCTTATTTGTACAAACCCAAAAAAAAAAACGTTCAAACTGAAACTTTGGCAGCTAATTATGCAAAAAGTATGCGCCGTATATATACATATATTTTTTTTCATTTCGTGAAAGTTAAACAATTGAAAAAGTCTACAAGTTTATCTGTAATTACTAGAGACCTGTAAATTTCGCGGATTCATTACGCGATAGGATGGAGTCCAAATACTTTTGACATTATTTTCCTTCAGTGTTTGGGCCACAGTTTATCTGAAGGACTCTGGGCCAATGAAAAAAATCTTTTAACAGAATAAATTAGCGAATCACGATCATTCCAGTCGAACACGTGTTACGAGTCGGTAACCAATCAGCAGGTGTAATTTGCACGAGTGCGTAGAGGATCATGGAGTCAATCCTTTAGGGATTTGAAAACGCGAAATTTTACAGGTTTCTAGTAATTACTGTGAATATGAAATCTTGAGTGAAATGGGAGGAACCCCCTTTTAACTTCGCCGCATAAAATAAGACGATAGATAAGTAGGTGAAGTGGTAACGCACGGGCTCGCTTCGTACCTGGCGGGTCGCTTCCTCCGGAGACGGCCGCTCCCTCCTGCTTCAGGCCGGTGGCGGTGATCTGGTCAGAGTCGCCCTTCGCGTCCTCGGCGGGCGGCTGGTCGGCGGCGGCGGCGGCGGCGGGGGGCGGCGCGGTGTTCTCCTTGTCGGCGGCGGGGGCGGCGGCGGCGGGGGGCGGCGACTCGCGGCACCGCTTGGGCGCCGCGTGTTCCGCCGCCCCCAGGTCCTCCGGCGCGGGCGGCGCCTTGCCCGACTCCTCCTCCATCACATGCATCCTGTTGAGGCTGCAACACACGGCCAGCCCCGGTCACGACCAGGCGCGACCAAACACTTGGGTCGTGGCGGGGGGCGACTGGAATGCTTGTTGCCCCTTGGAAGGGCGGCCCTTCACGATTTTTCTGACAGTGGTTAGTTTAGGTTAGGTCAGGTTAGGTTAGGTCACTTTACAAACTAACCACTGTCAGAAAAATCCTGAAGGGCTGCCCATCCAAGGGGCAACTATTCAGACAACCTTTCAAAAACACCAGTGTCAGAAAAATCCTGAAGGGCTGCCCATCCAAGGGGCAACTATTCAGACAACCTTTCAAAAACACCACTGTCAGAAAAATCCTGAAGGGCTGCCCATCCAATGGGGCAACAATTCAGACAACATTTCAAACACACCACTGTTAAAGATATCCTGATGGGCTGCCCTTCCAAGGGGCAACAATTCAGGATTATAAAATTACGAAAATAGACACATTTTAAGATACTGGAAGGGCTGCCCTTCCAGTCACTTTACAAACTAACCACTGTCAGAAAAATCCTGAAGGGCTGCCCTTCCAAGGGGCAAAAATTCAGCTCCCCCTCATAGCGTAGGGAAGTAATGAATGAATGAGTTAAGTCGCAGTGCATGGACAGAATGGATGAATGAAAGAGTAGTCATAGTGCGCGGAGATAATGTACGAAGAAAATGATCAAATAATTGAATGCACAGTGCAAGAAAAAAAAATTAAGAGTAGCCATAGTGCACGTAAACAATGTTGAAGTGAATGAATGAATGGATTACGACTTAACGTCTCGGTCCCACACTACTAGTTTATTTCATTTTATCGTGTATAAGCATGATGCAACACAATGAAACCAAATTGTTCAATATTCGATTATCCTTCCCGTGGTTTGAAAAAAAATTATGCTTGAATGAAACATCGATTAAAACATATATAATCATGCGCCAATTTTAGTACGAAATACTAAGTAGGTATTATCTCGTAAAACAAAAATAATCATAGTCATACATTGTACAAAGTTTCAAATTTATTTCTTGTAGTATTACAAACAATTTCTTGGCAAGTGTTTTCCAAAGGAATCTTTTATAGGAATACATACAGACACTATTTTCTGTGCGGGAAGGTTCCTAACAGGGACTCGTCCCCAGAAGATGGCGGAAGAGTCCATGTGGAGCATGTTTTAGCGACAGTGAGGTCAAATAAGCCAGATCCGGACCATTCCTCTTCCCAATATGGCGGTCGTTAGATCCACTTAACTTGATCTTATGGGAGGAAAAAAAGACAAGAAAACGGGAGTATTCAATATGACGGAGTCAGCTGTGTCCCCCCACCCCCAATCCTCTCTTGGCTTCCCCTCATCCTCCCACTGTAATGCAGCTTTAAGCTCTCTCTCTCTCTCCCTCTCTCTCTCTTTCTCTTTCGCTTTATCTCGCTCTTCGGAAGTTTAAAGTAAACATATATGAGTTTTGATGAAGTGTGGGAGGGTTATTACATTTCCGATAATTCTAGTATGATTGCAATACTAGGATAAAATGAGTATAAAACATACAGGTATTGTTACGAGAAGGAAAAACCAAGTCCGGAAAGGAAAGCCCAATTAATTGGTTGCAATTTTATTTACCAGCTAGTATTTACACTATTAATTAGATTATAACCATGTAACTGTCTGTCCACAAAGTAATCAAACTTTTTGTAGGTGCGCTATTCATGGTCCCCATTGGCGTTGTGGTCACCAGTAGCGCGCTCTCTCTCTAATGTTCGTCTCTTGCCGCGCGCCTCGGTCCCAACACTACTCGCTCGTCCGCTGCACACACAACACCGTCCCCGACGCACCAATCCTCGCACACCAAGTCCGCACGTCGCCCAATCGTCGTTCAGCAAGGGTCACTCACCCTCTTCACTTCCCCGCCCCCCGCAGGTCAGTCTCACCACTTACATTCCTGGCCACGGAAGGTCTCGTGACCCTCAAAATGTGTCGCGTCATCGAAATCCACTACTTAACACCCTAAACTGCGAGAACAATGGCGTCCTAGTTACGACACTTCACGTATACGGAGTTTTAGGAACGTGCCGAACCTTCGAGATACGCAGAGAATTCCCGCGCTCAGTGAGGAAGCGTGTGGGGGAAAGGAAAAGAGGGGAAGGGGGCTAACAAGGCGCCGATGCTAATCAGGAAGACGTGCAGCGGTGATAGAAAGTCGGTCGCTAGCTGCATCACACCCCTCCCGCACGCAGGCGCGCGGGATTCTGGCCTGCCTCGTCGCTAGCGTCTTCGTAACAATATTGTTGGCATTATTTTATTATTCCGATTCAAACAAACTCTAGTACTTTAACGCACTTCCAGGTATTTCCCAGTGTTTGTTTTCATACAAAATGTAAGATTGAGGACTATACTAACCAACTTTAAAAACACAATTCGCTGATTCACACAGTTTTCCATAAAATAGCGTTGTATTTAATTAGATGAAAAAAAAAAATCGGATTTTTTTTTTACTTCTGTGGGTCTATTTATATGGACGAATTTGATTTTACGGCTACCCGTCTTCATTAAAAAATAACTCAAGAACGTTGTAAAAAAACATTGCAGCGACATAATTTTCCAAATATCAAAGAAACTTTGAAAATAATATACTCAAGTCCATCAAAATTACACAAAAGACCGAATCAGGGAAATTGAACATACATTATCATATTTTAAAACTTTAATTGAAACGAAGACAGACTGCGTAGCATTGAAAAAAGGATAAAACACATAAAATAATAATGGTTATTATTGGATGGCATCATAGCGATTCTCAAAGTCATATCGACTGAGAAAGGCAAACGAAATACTGAATTGAGTGAGAGAAGTGAAAGAAAAAAAACTTTAGATTTAAGTTGCACTACAAGAACAGAAGCAATTCCGAACACTGTCAACATATTCAAGGACGATTCCAGTTCTCAGCAATGGGCTGAATATTACTAACCAAATTTAAGCTTCTGTAGCTAGAGGTGTGTGCGAGGTCAGGCAGTATGGCATGTTTCTGAATAGTGACCTTTACCGAAACGATATTCACATTCTAATCACGCTGACTGAATCTGATGTAACACACACAAAAAAAAATTTTTTTGGCATTCATTTGCTTCCGTTCAAAAAAAATTTTATACTTTATTTTCAGATAATTTTCAACTTTTATTTGTTCAGGTTAATAATTTGTAAGTAATAGATAAACATAAGAGGATGTAGACAGCTGTTGGCTCGCTACGGAACTTTTACATACTTACTGAAATATGCACCGTAAATATTTTTATCTGTAAATGGAGCAAAATATTCATGTAAAATTATAGATATTTTAAAATTTGTATATTTACATTTATCACTACAAAATAATGTTCGCAGTTATACTGCTGAATACTCCTGAATAGCTTTCCAGTATTAACTGCGCAAATTATTAAGCATAATAAAACAAAATAATAAAGTCCACTCATTGAATATATTTTTTCTGTGTAGCGCCACAATCCCCTCGGTCACCAGGATGCATGAAAGAACGCGAACGACTTTTCCTTTCAAGAAAGGCTAAATCGGCAATTCTGTGAGGATCATCGCCACTATTTTGTAGCTCGACATGCACTTTTCTATGATCATTTCTAGCGGCCTGCAGATTTCGCGAAAAGATTTCGAGACTAGATGAAAGTTAAAACACTATAGCATCGTCTGAATTTCGTGATTGGGTGAGTTTCTCCCGGGTACATATCGATTGTAACAACACCAATCACAGTGATTCAGTGCGGTAGCAAACGCGTCCTGAGTGGCTCGGTCAAATAAGACAACGATTTCTCTCGTAGAAGGCCGCCAATCACAAGGAAGAAACCACAGGTGCGGGTATACCTTGTTGCAGTCCAATAAGTATTCAGATCTTTTAGCGAAAAAAATGCCTGCCCCTAATCATTTCAGATAAAGGGTCATTCAAGACGGTATTCGGGAAAAGACTAAGATCGAATTATTTTATTATTATTAATCCTAAACGTCACGTAGGCAGCGCAGGTTGGCATTCGTTCACAACCTACAGCGATAGACGTATTTCACTATCACCTCTACCATTACCAAAACACGGGAACTGGAAAAATTCGCGTGTTCCATGATCTCCAGGATAGACTTCACGATCCGCTGCACACTCGGGCAAAAGTCACCTGTTCATCGGCTGCTGACTTGAGAAGCGTCTCAACTGGGTCAACGTGCGATTCGATACTTGTTTGATGGCGGGTCTGTAATTGGCCCAGAGTCCTCCAGATTAACAGTGAACCAATCACACAATCAGAGCGAACGTCAAATTATTTGAATCTCAGCCTATCAGGAAATGAATATGCGAATTTTTTTTTCCCGGTATCTACCAAACCTCAACTAGTGGAGGGCAATCATCGCCAGAGCGTCTCTTCTCTTGCGCCATTGCTTTGGTTGGTTGCCGATCAACTTGTTGAACTATTGTTGCGTGTGGTATTTGTGGTTGGAAAACTATTTTATTTGTTCCGATAAGTTAATTTCAAAACAGCAAAGCAGTATATTGGCGCATTTATTGATGAATAAATTAAGGTGGCTGCCTATCTAGGTCGCCAAAAAGCGAACAGAGGTCCAGGTGTTAACTCGTTATTTGCAAACCACTCAACATTTATTAAAAAGTGTGTGATTATGAATATAATTTAATAGCCGTTGCACTTGTTTATACAAGTTTCGTTTCACAGTTTTTTGACTTGATGTAAGCTTTTGGACATACGCCATTTGCTAAGCACATGTATGTCTGTAGAATATAACTACAAAAAACACAAAAAGACAAAAACACAAATTAAGCAAAAAATTGCTGTTGTGAACAGGATATAAACACCACATAATATTCCATAACAGGAATATCCTGTTGACAACAAAAATTTTTTGCTTAGTTTGTGTTTTTGTCTTTTTGTGTTATTTGTAGTTTTCTTCTACAGACATACATGTGCTTAGCAATGGCGTCTATGTCCAAAAGCTTACATCAAGCCATGCACTCCCATTGCACAAGTCTTTCAAAGATAATTAGAGACCGGAAAAATTCGCGAATTAATTTCGCGATAGGCTAAAATACAACTCGTTATACCTCAGTGCTGCCTCTGCTATTAGTTCACAACTCACCTGGATGACTCTGGGCCAATGGGGAAACACCCAACCAAAGCTTTATCGAATAACAGGCTGCTACGCTGGAACGTCTCACAAGACAGCAGCCAATGAGTGGGTGGCATTTGACCGAGTGTACGTAGAACTATGGAGTTCATCCTACAGGTATTTGAACTCGCGAATTTTCCCGGACCCTAAAGATAATGCTTCGGGCAGTATCCCGCCTGTTGGGCTGCAACCCCCAGGACGGGCGCACCGCGTCTATTCGCGGACGGGCTGGTAGGAGGAAGGGAGTGGAGGGAGGGAGGGAGGGAGGGGTGCTTCACCTTCACCCGCGGCGGGCGACCCCCGGGTTGCGACACGTCGTGCCCCGCGCCGCGCTGACCCACTTCCCGGGACCAGGCGTCGCCTTCAGCGCCGGCAACAACACACCTACACGCCTCGCCGAGCCACGACCGCCCGGAAACCGACCATCCTGGCTCCGGTTAGCATCGGTGGGGGGGGGGGGGGGGAAATTGGTTGTCTGTAAAGTCGTTTTACGGACGATACTTTAACGTGACGTCATAACAAAACATTGATGAAATAATTACATACTTTTATGAATAAAATTGAATCATTTTTATTTTAATAATAAAAGAATAAATACTTGAAATTATACTAGTAATCAGATTTTTTAAAATGCAAGAATAATTAACCTTTATTGCCGAGATTGTTGTTGTAATAAGCAATTAAAACCACATTAACTTTTCACTTCACTTTATAAACAGTCGACGAAACAGTTCACGTGTAGATCGTGTAGATGACTTGTGATTAATTTTTAAAACTGGCGTTTAGCTATAAAGTTTAAATATAATTATGAACAAGTTTTCATATAAATTAACTGTAATCAAATATCTATCATGAGTTATATGAATCACCATAATTTTTTAGTCAATTGTAACATAACCTATTATTACTGCACTCGCCGACAGCGCAACGGAACACAGCGTAACGAAACAATGTGCGTAACGGGACACAGCGTAACGGAACAATGAGCGTAACGGGAAACAGCGTAACGGAACAATGTGCGTAACGGGACACTTTTTTCGTGCGCGAAGCCGGCGTTCATCGATTTATTAGACGTTGTCACGTCAAAAGTAACGCTGGAAATCACAAAATGCGCGACGGATGCAATGCGGCAGAGGAAAATAAAACATCACGTTATTGTCAACATTTTATATTTAACCACGCGACAAACAGAAGTAATTATAATTTTGGAGGTCCCGTCGATTTAAGCATCTTTGCATAACCTCATATATGAGGTCAAAACCAGTGTTAAACATATTTATTGCAGTTAGTGTAAAAATAAATTTGTGCTTTTTACACCTAAAATCCTGAGTTTTAAAATACGATTCTTGTTAAAGTACGGGGGGGAAAAATTACAGTGTTTGAAACAAATTTTAAACATATGAAAATTACTAAAATAAACATGGCTGCCACCACGGCCAAATACTGAGCTAATGTTGGTAACACTGATTCGCTTACACGGAAGAGTGGAAGTCCGCTATTTTCGATGCGTGTACCCGCACGCATCCATTGCCGTAGAGTGTTTTACAATCCGCGTCTGCGACGCTGGGGAACCTGGTTAAGTTCGTTTACCTTGGAATAAAAAATTTGCCAACACTTCCTGAGTGACTCAGTGGGTCTGAAATAATTTTTTTTCTTTAACTCACCTGCCACTATTCGCCCAGTATCGCTACATTTGTGAATGGGTGTACCCGGCAACAAAGGTGCCTCATTTCCAAGAAATGTCGCACGTTCAAATAAAGAATTTCCTGTGACGTAGCCGACCCTGCCGAGAATCGTTCCTGATGCCATCAGAATGGCGTAAGCAAACCTTCAGTTCATGAACACATGATTCACACAGGGAAAAAGGTATGGCAAACTATTAAATGGGAAGATGTTTCGGAAATCATTGATTGGTTAAGGGTACATAACAGACTGCCAATTAACTATTATAAAGCACGACGTAGAAGTATATTATGCGCAATCTTAAAGCACCATTTCCAATGAAACTTTACCAGCTTTTCCACTGCTGCTCGAAGAGTGACTAACTCGAAGGCCGCTAAGGTCGCGGTCGCTAAGGTAGACATAGTGCTGTGCTCGTACGAGCTACAGCCAAATTCTAACAAAGTTAATGCTAGATCGCACACGCCATGTTGATTGTTTATTTTTTTTTTTTGTCATTACTAGAGACCTGTAAAATTCGCGATTTCAAATCCCTAAAGGATAGACTCCATGATCCTCTACGCACTCGTGCAAATTACATTTGCTGATTGGTTACCGACTCGTAACACCTGTTGACTGGAATGATCGTGATTCGCTAATTCTTCTGTTAAAGATTTTTCATTGGCCCAGAGTCCTTCAGATAAACTGTGGCCCAATCACTGAGGTAAAATAATGCCAAAGGTATTTGGACTCTATCCTATCGCGAAATGAATCCGCGAATTTTACAGGTCTCTAGGTCATTACTTTTATTTAAGGGTTTATTTTACTTATTTAAAAAAACTTTTCCTGCCATTATGAACCTGCAGACGAAGCTTGTCGGTCGAGTATTTCAAGTCCACGTTGCTACGCCCCCCCCCCCCCTCCTTGCTGTCGCGAGGCGAGCCCCCCCCCCCCCTCCTTGCTGTCGCGTGGCGAGCCCCCCCCCCCCCCCCCTGTCACGGCGAGGTCAACCGGCGAGGTGTATTTTCGGAACGTCCCCCGACGTCCTCAGACCGTTCAAGGTCTGCGCGGGCAAACTCGCAGACCTGCCTAGACACAGACTCGCTGGAGCCGCACTTCGGAGCACGCCCGCGCGCGACAGTAGCGACAGTAGCGACAGTAGCGACAGTAGCGACAGTAGCGACAGTAGCGACCACGAGTACCGCGGACACACGCGCGGTGCGCCACACGCGCGGTGCGCAGAGCTTCAGGAACGGAGATGAAGCTGTAATTCACGGTCCTCGGGCGCTTTCCAGAATCTTCAGCCGGCGTTCAATGTCCAAACACTATTCTGAAAACTCGCGTTTTAGTCCTTCAGAACAGAAGCAAGTCAATCCATCCACCCTCAGCGCATTATTAATTAAATGTTTTTCGTAAACGGACACCATTTTGATATGTGAGCAGTTTTAAAACGGCGTGGTTTCTTCTGAAGCTATGCACACTGCATGTGTGAACAGGTAGACCCAAACACGCATGAAGACAAAACGAGCAGAGATGTGAAAGGCGGTCTGGCGGTAAAAGCTAGGGACTCAATGACTTATTGCGACTCATAAAGATTAATTCGTAGGATAGTTCTTTACGCAGACGTTGGAGTGACTCAATGTCGTCTGAAGCATGACAGTTTTCTCCGAAACTTTAGTGCGCCAACAGTCGTCACCCCTGGAACGTCTATACCGAGAATACTCCCGAGAAGAAGTTCCCGAGACTCCAAAGCCACGGTACATTTGTTTCCCTTTCCTTTTCATCTCGTGTTCCTTTTACCACCGACCACCAAATTGCTTCCGGCCGGCCGTGTGAGGAGACCGCACAATCTTCTTGCGCGAAGAAGTTGTTTCCCTCCCGCGGTGAAGCAAGGGTGGCGAGGGGCCAGGGGAAGGTCTTCCAGGACGCGGCTGTTGTTCCGGGAAAAACAGCCCTGCGTCGTCGCACGTTCCTCGTTGTCGTCGACGTCGCGACCAATAGCGGCGCGAGGCCACGCCCGATCTGGGCGCGCAGAGTCTACGCGGTACTTCGGCGTTCCGTTTTCCGGCGGCGGCGCCCCCGCAGAGTTCCCGGGACCGCAGTTCCGCGTAGCGAGGTAGCCGCGGTGACGTCATCGACCTGCCGCCCGCCCGCGCGCCCCCGCCGGCGGAAGTGCACTATAAATGGACCAATGGGCTCGAGGCGCGAGCTCCGAGACCTAGTGCGCCAGGCACCGCACTCGCGAGCGGTCTTTGCGACGAAGGCTGACTCTCAGAAGTCACACACACTGTACAGCATGTCCATAAAAGAATGCCCCAGTTAAAAATTTTAATGGTTATCAACTGTAAGCGTTGTAGAGTGTTGGTTCCAGGCCACAAAGAGTGACTCAAATAGTTTTAGATAAGCGCAAGTGCGAGTACTGCTTTGTTGTTTCCTCGCTTGCAGCGCCACCTCCGCAAAATGGCGACTCCTGAGCGTAATTTCCCCAATTAATGGAGGGCGAACCTGCTAAATTCTCTTTGGCAACAGGATGGAGCCTATCCCCAATGGAATCTCTTTGTTCGAGAGTGGTTGAACGGTTGTGTCCTAACAAGGCAGTGCTTATTCGCTACCTTACCCCTAACGTCTTGGAATGCCGCCCTAAGAAAGGGAAAATGTGCCAATCCGAACGATTTTTTTTCCTAACCTAACTTAAAGCTATGAGTGTGCGGGAGAGGTCTGCGTAGGGAAGACTCTAAGTGCGTCTCAGGCCGAAGCCTATACGCTCTAATCATGCAGGTTATTACGTTATTAGCCATGCAGGAGAGGTAGCATGCATCGTGTTTTAGGAGGGGGATTGGCCAGCCATGACTGCGATTGTGCCATGACTAACTCCCCTCACTGACTATCCTAGACTAAAACTAGTTAAGTTGGGCCCAGGTAAAAGCTGCATAGACACAGGGAAAACCCTGGGCTCATTCATGCGGGGTGCAAATGTCATGCATTACGGGAAACAGAAGGATGGATCAGGAAGAAGAGTTGGACGGAGTAGAAAACAGTATACCATGCGGGGGATGTTGGGCACTTGGACATTTTTGTCCGCATTTGGTTGGGTGTAGCTGGTTGTTTTGGGGGGGCGACTTTCGTCATTTCCCGCCGGGCTGCCAGACAGCCTAGCCAATCCGAACAAGTGTTTTAACCCGCTTATACGTTACCCCTCTCCCCCCCCCCTCCCCCTCGATGAGCTGGCTGGAGGTACGACGTCACCGGTCGCTCGCGCACCGCTGCGAAGCCGGCGAGGATGACGAAGCAAAGAGGGTGGAGCCGGCAACATTTGCGGAGCACATGCGAGAGTCGCTGGACCCAGGGTGAGGGTGGGAGAGAGGTTCAGATCACTCGCCTCATGCCGAGGCGATGCGGGCTAGGCGGATAGTATCCTACATTATAAGTATTGCTTCTAATATTTCGTGTTTTCGCACATGATTTTGACGTGACAACGTCTAATAAATCGATGAACGTCGGCTGCACGCACGAAAAAGTGTCCCGTTACGCACATTGCCCCGTTACGCTGTGTCCCGTTACGCTCATTGTTCGCTTGCGCCGCATCTATCTCTCTTCCACGCGATTGACCTATGAATCTACTATTAAGTATATTAAATAGGTTAAGGCGGGCTTTTCAAAAGTAGCTTTTAAATTTAGTACTTTAATTAAACTATCATTTCATCAATGTTTTGTTACGACGTTGTCACGTTAAACTATCGTCCGTAAACCGACTTTACAGACAACTATTTTTTTAAAATTAATTCATAATACAGAAGTCCATAAAAGAACGTCCCAATTGTAAAAGTATCAACTGCAAGCGTTGTAGAGTGTTGGTTCAAGGTCGCAATTAAAATAGTAACTCAGAAACTGTTTTAGATGAGCACATGCGCGAGTACTCCATTGTTTGTTTTCTCGCTTGCGGCGCCACCTGCATAAAATGGCGACTCCTGAGCATACAGCATTTTGTGTTCTGCGATTTGCTAAGAGTGCATTCGTAATTTCAGTTCAACGTGCATTCCCCAATAGAATATCTTCGTAAGAGAGTGGTTGTACGTCGAAGTCCGTGACCGTCGGGATTGGTCGTAATGGTCGAGACGTCAAAGCTCTTTTTCGCTAGCCTCCACGTTCACCTGACATAACGCCATGCGATTTTTTTCCTTTGAGGTTTTATAAAGTATCGTGTCTACGTTCCGCCGCTACGTAATGATTCGCCAGAGTTGAAACACAGAATTGAAGAGGCTATTGCTTCCATTACTCCGGACTTGTTGACTAAAGTGAAGGAAGAATTGGACTTTAGTTATGATGTGAGCCGCATAACTAAAAGGTGCTTTGAACATTCGTGATAAATAAACTAGGTTACTTTACGTTCAAATCAATGTATGATTTATTGTAAATAGTCTAAATTAAACTTTTCTAATATACCATTGAAACTGGGGCATTCTTTTATGGACAATCTGTATAACCACATTGAATTGTTTATAAAAGTTTATACTCAAAACAATCATTATTTAATGTCTAGATACGAACGGTTAAGGCAAAACCAAACGTATACCACATGATTTCATCTATTCAGTACCAGCTAGGACGCACGCAAAATTTACCTTTAAGTTCATTAAAATCATTAAATAAGGATACCCTATGCTGTGTGACGGTAATAAAAGCGTTTTTTAAATTAAACATGATAGTGTTACGATTGTTATATACCAAAAAAAAAAAAGTTCCACAAGTAGACGCATGGTTTTGTAAGTAGATAGTTAACTGTGCCTGGCATTGCGTGACGTAAGAAGGCGGTTAAAATCGACATTACAGTTGCTTGTACAAAGTTACTTGAATACCTACCACTAGAACTTTTAAGAAAAGTGTTGCAATTATTAAAACTTCTACTAAGCCAGTTTACACGTGGTAAATAAAACGCTAAAGAAACGCTCGGTTCGTGGATAGAATACATAGCACCGAAAGCTATCCCGTATTTGCTTCACTTTTGATACACTTAGCGGGACTTGCAGGTACAGATATTAAATATTCAAACAGCCAGTTCAAATTATTAAATGTTCAAGATGTCAAAAAATCGTCCCCACTCCAGAACGAAGTAAAACTGAAACATCGCTCACTATAGCATAAATACTGATTGCTGAACGCCCCAAGAGCACTGTATAAGACTTGGGGTCGCGCCTCTGAGCGCTCAGTTGCGGGAGTGCCTTCAGAGGGGGGGGGGGGAGGGGGTGTCTCTCAGCTCCCGAACAGTGGGAGGGCGGGGCGCGTGTCTCTCCTAGCGGACGAATAGCTAACTGCTTGTAGGCTGAAGTTAGAAGGCTTGTTGTCCCCCCCGCAGCAAGGAAACCATTTTTTTATTTCAATTTTAATTTCAAAATCTTTGGTAAGTATAAATCAATCATAGCAACAGACAGAATTTTAAAACTACAGTATTTAAGAAAATTTTTAGCATCTTGAACAGCCTTAATATAAAACACACTTTATTAACTATTAAGTGTTGTATAATGAATATATTTAAAATCATTTGCAAAAACACGAAATATTATAGGCAAAATAATTGAGGTTACTACCTCCAATGGTCGTATAAACAACTACCCCCATCCCCCCCCCCCCACACACACACACTGGAATCAAAAAGACACTGTTCGAGGGGGCCCACTTGCCCTTGCAAAATCGTAACTGTGAAATGGGAATTATAAACGGTATTCTCCCCCCCCCCCCCCTTTTCCAGAGAAAACAACAAATTTTCGTCCCCCAAAGATTTCACGGCGGAGGCTAGTCAGAAATTTTTTTCGCAAGTGGGAAACGTGGCGGACGTCGCCCGTTAGCTAGGGGTTTTTCTCCGTGTACTCCCGTTTCCTCGCACCCAGTCAAGGGCCCAAAATCTGTAAGATTCGCATGAGGGCTCGCGATAGGCTCTCTACGGGAAAAAGGGTTTGTCGTGTGGTGGTAGTCGACACGAGTCATTTCACCAGGCGGTGCATGCAACAAGCGGAAAACTTTACACGATTCAAAAAATGTTCCTTGAAACATGGGTTTTTTTAGGTCATATTCCAAGAATAACCACTGCCTTGTTGGGATACAGCCGTAATCGTATCCTAACTCGCGGGCCGTATTTCAGGACGTGTCCAAACAGAATCCCAACAAGGGAACAGATCGCCAGCCTGTTTTAATAAACGGTGCCCTGCGCGAGGCTAGAAAATGGCTCCTAACGCATTCTAGCGGACGTTTCGCAACCGACACATCTTTACGTCAAAAATCCTATAGATAGCAGCACCGTCGCACAAAAATGGAACGGCATTTCTCTTTTTCTCAAGTACTTTTTTAAGTTGCGATTATTTCTTCTTAGGGCAATTAAAGTGTACAAAATGTATTCCAGGATAGTTTCTCTAATATAAAATTTCACTATGCGCACCGATATTTTTGGTACGTCCCCCCGATGTTCAGGAAATTGAATAGGTATGCCTATACAAGTTGATGGCTCCAGACGCGGGTTCGCCATCTGGACGAACGAAATCACCGAAAAAAGTGAGCTCTGCGCATGCGCTGAAGTTAGGAAACAGATCGGAAACGGATAGGACACTAAAAACCGTTCCCTAAAATTAAGGGACTGACCGTTACCTATCTAAAAGTTTGGGACACTAGGAATACTGTTAGGGTACAGGTGTAGCATATTCAACACCTAAACCCTTATTTTGTCTTGGAATACCGGCCATAGTTACAATTGAATTTACGTTGAGAGGCTGTTAAATTTTAGAATGAACCGGGGGGGGGGGGGGGTTTAGCCCGAAGCAATGTTGGACACGCGACAGTTGCAAAAACAAAACAGGACATATATTTTTATTTTTTAGCCCTTTGTTTAGTGAAAGAAAACAAACACAACAAAGGAGTTTAGATGTTCTCAGATCAAGCGAACTGCAGTCGCAGCAATGGTTCCCCTGCCTGTCTTTCCTGGACGAGAAACTTTAAACAAAGGAAAAATCCCGTGAAACGAACAATACACGCGCTGTTTCTCAGTGATCAGTAAAAGGATGAAAGTATTTTAAACTTCCTACCCAACAAAAATACTGCTCATGTGGGATTGGAAACCACCACAAATGTTTAAAATTATTATATATTACCACAGACTAAAAATCACATGAAGTTGTTTACAAACACTATACATAAACAGAAAACTTTGGCATTAGGATATATAGATCATTGGTAGGTAGCGACAGGAAAAATTCGCCTCACAATTTAGTACCCAATAAACACGCGTGTTTACTTGAGAAATGCAGAGGATAATATAGGCTATCCTAGAGGTCATTGAATCCGCGAATTTTTCCGGTCCCTATTGGTAGGTACTACTTTTGAAAACTGACCAATTTGACTTTATTTCTTGTAATTTGTTTACGATGAAGGTTAAAATGTATGGAAGGTGTATTGCACAACGTAAATTTCACACATAAAGTATTAAATGGACACCGTTTTAAACTGCACGGAGGAAGTATTTCCCAGGCGTCCACATGGCTGGGTGACAAGGGTCGAAGAGAGCACGTGAAGGTAATGACAGTGTAAGGCCACACTGCGACTCACACAGCTTCACGGTGCTACTTGTGGGATGCGCGGTATCCATGGTAACTGGCCGAAACATGAAACAGCCCGAGTGGTAATTCTATGAGTGTGGCGATGGGGGGAACTCCACCCCTTTTTTCTTATGACAACTAGAAATTATAATTTTATAAAATTGGAGTGAATACTGTATAATTGTATTTTGTAAATGAAACATAAATAATCATGTAAAAATTACAGATATTTGTAAATTTGTACATTTAAATGGAAAAAAAACTGCATCAATATACAGAATAGAGTTCGCAGTAATACTGGGTTCTGATTCTTACCCGGCTGTCCCAGTACCTCCAATAGTTAAAAGTTATTTGTAAACCGTTCCTTCAGTAGCTTTCCAGTATTAACTGCGCACATTAATAAGCATAATAAAACAAAAAAAGCCCAATTAGTAATTATTCGATTATGTTTTCCGTTGTTTAAAAAAATGATGCTTGAAAAAAAATATCATTAAAAATATACAATTATGCAACCATTTTCATACGAAATGCTCAGTATTTATCTCGAAAAACGTAATTCATAAATGTAAAAATAAACTAATGCATGTGTTGTAGGTACAAAGTTACAATATCTTTCTTGTAGTATAACAAACTATTTATTGACTGGTTTCCAAAGGAAGTATATAATTTTTTTTCTGTGTAGTATAATAATATTTTTATGCCGCTGGCAGGTTGTTATTCTGTTGACACGCCAGAAATGGGTTTAAATAGCCTTTTGAATGTTTTTTAACCGTACCATCACGTGGCGGAGAAATTAAGATAAAGGTCTAATGCAAGTGCCCTTGAGTGCTATCAATAACATCTACAAGATGTTTCGTGCCCAAAAAACATTATCCTCAAAATGCACGTTTTAGCCATTCTCACAGTTCTAAAAATTCAGTTTATAAACGAAATACGGAAACAGTACTACTCATCCTCTTTTTTTTTTTGAGACAAAACTCGGATATCTCGTAAAATTTCTTCTGACGCTCTGCACCCGTATGTGTGTCCAGATAGGCGGGGCCCTTAAACTGCGTATCTGCGTTGTATCAAAAGTCAGAATGAAAAAATAATTACGATAAAGGGGAGAGGGATGTTAGTGATACTGAAAAGACCACACGATATTTGGCCCACTATAGTGCATTCTAGATACTATAGATACTTCTTTCAATTCTCGCAAAGTGTTTTCTGTCAGTAAAAAAAAAATACATTAAAAAATTCAAACACCAGTCCAAATCTGTCTTCAATTGGGACAAGTCTGCCATAGGCTATTTTTAACTTAGACTTTATGCAGTCGCTGTCAGGACTGGCTGTCAGAAGTGAATACCGAAATGTTCACTTCAGCTGGAACAGTTTTTCTTTTCTTTTATTCTTTTAATTTCGCCCACGCTGCAATATTTTGAAAGCGGAAAGTCTAGAAAACTCAATCCAGTCGTATATCGTGGACTTAATTGCATTGCATGTACTGTAGGTACCTCGATCAGTTACTATATTTTAATACAAATCAGTATGGAAAAAATCGTTAAAATTTGTTAAATGTTCCACGCCTGTATTATACTTATTTGAGTAGGTATGCCATCTAAATTAATTACAGAAATGTTTTTTTTTAATACACAGCGCTGTTAAAGGCACCTAATAACGACCGGCATTTTAACGACTGCGTTTTACTTGTTAAGTAAAACTGGTGTACAGGAAAGACGGGAATACCAGAGCACCACCTGACAGACGCATTTTATCCGGAATGTTATCAAACTTCGTAATTGTGTCAAGGTAACAAGGTATACAAGGACGATCGAAGGTCGAGATGGGTGAACAAATAGTTTTATCACAAAACAAGTACAGGAACTCCGGACACTAGCGAAATAAAAGTACAGTGAATGTGAAACCACTGGGTTCGAGGCTCAGGCAAGAAACGCGGTTCAAAGTTAAATGTTATATATTCTTTTTCAAAAAAAGAATATGCCTTTCATGTGATCTTTAAACAGCTGACATTTGACTATGTGGCTTATATAAATGTGACTAGTGAGTCATTCAAACCTAGTATTCCTCAATCCAGGCAAATAACAGTAACGGTCAGTGCGTAGAACTATAGAGAAGAAATCTGTTTCTTTAAAGAAAAAAGGTGCGTGTACTTATGTACGCGCGTTAGAAGTGTTACTTACTTGGTGTAATAAATACTAACTTTAATTTTGTACGCAAATAATTAATAGAAATATAATAAAAGGGCTAGAGTGATATAAACACGATTGGTAAAGTATAAATTCAATTCAAATTAAGAAAAAATTAAAAACTCAGAATTCAGTATCAATACAACACGTGTATAAAATTAATTATTAAATTTAGTAAAATAATATAAATAATTTTTATTTTATAGTTAAAATATAATTTATGCTTAATCTTTATTCTAAAAAAATAATTTAAATTATTTTTAATAATAATGTAATAATTAATAATACACATAAATTATACATACGGGAACATAACCTTACTTGTATAAATATACTTGAAAAAGTTTATAAACATAATTCCTATAACCAATATTCACAGAAAATATTTTTTTTTTTATTATATGGACCAGTATTCAATATCAATAACTTAAGTATATGATTTAAAAGCACAGATAGGTATATGATTAATTTTTTAGTGTAACCTTTTTTCAAAGTCAGGGAAAATGTTTCAGCGCAGACGAATAGGTGGGCTGACAACGACGAGACAACGGGAACAATATCAGTAAATAAAGACAAAGAAACCAACCTTGGCCAACACAGCAACAGACGAACCTAACAATGATACTGAACAGGTAATCTGGACACCGCAACGACCACAGCACACACGAACACAGTATGCTGAATGTGGCTTGTTTTCTTGTGTTTCTGATTAGGCGTCAATTTTGTCCGTTATTGAGGTTTATTTTATGACAAGTGTAACCAGCAATTATGTGTGTCAAAATAAAACACATTTTGAATCAATCTTTCTCATTGCAAGAATCATTCAAAGAACACATCACAATCAATAAATTTAATCAAGCGAATCGTAAACAAAACCACGTGTCATTGTTTTGATCAGCTATTTTGACATTTTTTAATGAGAAATAATAAATCAACTTCAGAGCCATGCCCATAAGAAGGATCTCGGTATAGTACGACATAATGCTACGATTTATTCAGTCCTACACTTCAAACCACAGCGATCGCGTAACAATGGAGCGGCAGAGGCGAGACCAGTGAGTGATCGTTGCCACAAATAAAGAACTCGACATGTGTACGGTTAAGGCCAGTTCTACAGTGGCGTGGAAACGGAGACAGATCACGTAAAGAGAGACGGATCCCACGGAACAGAGTTTCAACAATAGCACGCATACGGCAATGCTGAGCGCTTCCGTTTACGTTGCTCCGTGCGACCAATAGAAGACGAGTATTTGTTTGCGGTGGTAGCCATGTTTGTTTATGTTCTAGATACGTTAACAATAAATGTTTCAAGTACAAGAATATCTAGTGTTCTATTATTACTTCATGTTTATTATATATGCAAATTATACACGTGCTATCATCTCGAAGCATATTTTTTTTTAGTTAAATTAATATTTCGTAACCTTGAAATGCTGTCTCATCGGTTGCCATTTTTTTTTACGTTTGTATTCATGGTGGAAGCAGCAGACGCGATGGTTAAATGTCCCTAAAGATCCGTGCCATTGTAGAACGGGCCTAAGCAACATATACCATACGATACAAACGAAAGTCGACTACTACGATTTGCTGGTGCAAAGACTAGATTGTGACAAGCCTGTCCCAAAACTTCACTATCGAAAATTCCACGAATTGTAAATAGGAAAGCATTTAACCAGTGTGGGGGAAACTCAAAGTTAGAGAGGGGGGAAGGGTGAAGGGACTACTGTTTTTGATTAATATAACATTACCTTTCTGCAGCATATTATTCACTAAAAAACGTTTTCTGTGAAAAATGTGTTGTTATCCAGCATTGTTAGCTTGTCAGTACAGAACTGAACTATTGTATGGTAATTCACAGTGAACACTTGCTATTTCAGAAACGTTGCGATACACCAAAAAGGAATGGGTCACGATTTTCTCAAGAAGAATAAACAAATTTTTTTAAACCATAAACGTTGATTCATGAGTCTTCATCACGACACAACACAACTAGCATTTGTAAGCCACGCAGTAAAAGGGATGTTTTGCACACAACCGCCCAGGACAGCTTCTTTGCATTTCCGTGCTAGGTGTTTAAAAATAAATAATTCGGTGGTGTGAAAAAAAACGTCGTACAATATTCTACATGTTCATGTCAGTACAGAATTACAATTTCGTATGGTACTTCACAGTGAACACGTATTATTTCAGAAACGTTGCGAAGGGATAACACAATAAATTCCCAATACTCGTTGACTGCCATTGTTAAATTATTTTTTCTGGCCATAACTGCGAAGCACGGATTATTGAAGGATCTCAACAAAAAAAAATCCCAAATATTAAATCCACATTTTACTTATTCCACGCACTACAACCGCAAAACTATGTGTTAAAGCACAATCACTTCAAATACAGCATATAAAAAAAACTGAAAGAAGCTTTCGCGCCGAATTATCTGATGATAATAAATCAAGCGTATTGTCTACACGCAGATATCGTCGTTATCGCCGCACTATTTTCGTCTTACCAAACAGGAAACAACAACAAAAAAATCGTCTCGAAGTTGGCACTACTGCAAGGCATCTCTGTTTAAATCGGCAGTGACGTCACGTGCCAAGTTATCACAGCTTTGAAGAGGCAGGCGACGTAAACAAAACAAAACAAAAAAAAATGGGGAACGCAAGGAAAGTGGTTCGTTGGTCTTCCCTTACCTGCAGATCCGTCCCAAACAGCCGAATGCAGTTGGGTTAATGTAATCCGTGTGCACTTTTGTCTTCCCCTTCACTCGCGTCACAACTCACGTGGTGGCCGGAACGCGCGCATCGCACGACCTTCCTTCGGCGGGGAGCGGCGCGCACTGTTCTTATCTCGGGCGCGCCTGTTATCGCAGGAGGGAGGCGGAGTGGTGGGGAGGAGGAGAAAGAGAGACCGAAGTAAAAAAGCTTCTCTCTCCTCTCTCCGTTTCCCCTCGCTGCGCGAAAGAGACTGCGCGGAAGTCTGCCTGTTGGTCTACCGTCCCTCTTGACCGTCGCGTCGGCCAAAACGCAGCGCGCGGTCAGCGACGCACGGGACATTCGATCAGTGGCGAAAATTCGACAATTCTGGAGGGGAACCATAGCCTCCCCAGGGAGTCTTTGAAAAATAAACCCTTTAAAGCAATTCTTTTAAATCCCACCCGGAACAAAAAATTTCGACAAATGCTTTGATGAAGTTCCGGTGTGATCACCATTGTATGAGAAAATAAAATCTAATATGAAATCATGAACGCGAATCACACTTAGTTTCCGCACCTGCCTCTAGAATTCGCTACCGGAGCAGCTACGTCGACTATTGAATCATTCGATTTGCAGAGCGAAAGATTACTAAATAAAGAAATGTCTCCGATAAAAACAAAAAAAAAAGAGAAAATACTAAACCCTGACTTGGACCTGATTTTTTTACAATGAATTTTATTAAAACACTGCCTTTCCTTGTTAAACTTCATTCAAAAGTATTAATTGATAGTTGTACTATTATAAAGTTTTATTTTTATTACCTATGAGTAGAGACCCGGAAATTTCGCGGATTCTTCTGGCCTCAGGATAGAATTCAAAGTTACAGGTGTGCTCGACCCATGTTCAATTCCCATTGGTTGATTTCTTAGCGAGAACATTTTTATCCTTGTTATTTGGCACTACCTGATTCGCTTACTTCTCTCCTAGCTGGGTATCATTGGGTCACGGTCGTAGACGGGCGTGTCCAAACAACTGCGATCCAATCATGAACACAGTGCGAGAGTGTGAAGGTTTGCATTCTAGCTTGCGACTAAATGAATCTGCGAAATTTCCGGGTCTCTAACGATTATACATGAATGTGATTTTTAGTATTTGTAAAACTAATCCCAAGAATAATTTATCTGAAAAGATTATGCAATTTCTAAAGAACGTTGATATAAACATTGATGAAATATTAGTTCAAGGTTGTCTTAAAATTTTTGTTTAAAATTTTCCGGGAGAGGTTCCTAGAATCCTTTTACCGCCCCTCTGCCGGCAAGGAAAAATATCCGGCCGCGCCAATATCAAATTGCCCGGGGCCCCGTGCTGACCATTAAAATTTTTATTTTCCTTGTTTACAAATTTTTTTAATGTACATATATACGCATTAATGGACAAAAAAATACTTTAAATTATGTTTGCATGTAATCCAACGTTCTGGTCAATACTTTTTTTTTAAAGTACAAATTACTGGATTATACAAGTTGTGCTTTTAAGCATATATATATACTTATAGTTAGAGCCACGGATTTTTCGCGGATTCATTTAGTCGCAAGCTAGAATGCAAACCTCCACACTGTCGCACTGTGTTCATCATTGGACCGCAGTTATCTGGACACGCCCCTCTACGACCGTGAGCCAACGATGTTCAGCTAGGAGAGAAGTAAGCGAATCAGGTAGTGCCAAATAACAAGGATGAAAATGTTCTCGCTAAGAAATCAAACAATGGGAAAGTAAACATGGGTCGAGCACACCTATAACTTTGAATTCTATCCTGAGGCCAGAGGAATCCGCGAAATTTCCGGGACTCTACTTATCGTATTGCTATAATAATATTAAATACATAGCTCAGTTCACTGGAATGATTATTTCATACTAAGTAGGCCTATCCTCTATTTTTTACATAAAGTAATATTAAATTATTCACGTTTTTAGGAAATGATTATACATGAATTATCATAGGTAGAGACCCGGAAATTTCACGGAATCATTTCGCGATAGGCTCAAATACAAATGCTGCCTCTGCTACTGGCTCACAACTCACCTGGATGACTCTGGGCCAATGAGAAACGCCCGACCAAAGCTTTATCGAATCACAGGCTGCTACGTTGGGACGTCTCACAAGAGACCAGCCAATGAGTCAATGAGTGGGTGGCATTTGACCGAGTGTAGGTAGAACTATAAAGTTCATCCTGCAGGTCATTGAACCCGCGAATTTTTCCGGTCCCTAATAATAAGGTATTGAGTAAATATAATGACTAGAGACCTGTAAAATTCGCGATTTCAAATCCCTAAAGGATGGACTCCACGATCTTCTACGCACTCGTGCAAATTACGTCTGCTGATTGGTTACCGACTCGTAACACCTGTTGACTGGAATGATCGTGATTCGCTAATTCTTCTGTTAAAGATTTCTCATTGGCCCAGAGTCCTTCAGATAAACTGTGGCCCAATCACTGAAGCAAAATAATGTCAAAAGTATTTGTAATCTATCCTATCGCGCAAATGCATCCGCGAATTTTACAGGTCTCTAATAATGATCCCTAGATTCGGAAGAAGAAATGGCCCGTCGTTGCCTGGCTTTACACTAGTGCTAATACTAGTCTATCTGTCTTAATCTTTAGTTCTGCATGAGTTTTCCAATAAGACTTATTTTTAAATAACGAGATGATAAAATTGTGCAGTGTATAATTGCTCGGATGAAAAATAAAGGAAAATAATTAAGGTAAGTTACATATATAGGGGCAGGTATTTTTCGCGAAAAGATCTGCACACCTATTAGACTGCAACAAGGTATACACGCACCAGCGGTTTCTTCCTTGTGATTGGCGCCCGTCTGCGAGATAAGTCGTTGCTTATTTGGCCGAGCCATTCAAGACGCGTTTGCTTCCGCACTGAATTACTGTGATTGGTGTTGTTACAATCGACATGTTCCTGGAAGAAACTCACCCAATCACGAAACACAGACGATGTTACAGTGTTTTAACTTTCATCTGGTCTCAAGATCTTTTCGCGAAATCTGCATGGTCCTACATATATATAATTAAGATCTGTCTAAAGATAATTGTTTTCCAACGAAAATACCATGGTAAAGATGTGTTCAGAGCATAATCTATTTATAGAAAACACCATTAGTTTAATGAAGTATCATTGAATTCTTGTGATTTTGCCGATGCTTAGGTCAACTTTTCAATTACCAACTTCAGTCTAGCAGTTACCTACTGAGTATCTTGGAAATTATCCTGCCTTTAAATACTCTCGCCTGAGAGGGGAATTTTTCCTGATTGGTCGCAGTGGAGGGCCAATCAGAGCTGGGCCTCTGTGATTAATCGGGACTTCTGTCCAATCGGTGGCCTCTTCCATTCTGGTTGGCTCGACTGGGGTCTTTTTATGAATGTCCGTCTGAAATAGGTCATACAAGCTTAAGGAGTTATGATTATGGGCAGGCATTTTTCGCGAAAAGATCTGATCGCATATTAGACTGCAACAAGGTATGCCCGCACCTGTGGTTTCTTCCTTGTGATTGGCGGCCTTCTACGAGAGAAATCGTTGCCTTATTTGACAGAGCCACTCAGGACGCGTTTGCTACCGCACTGAATCACTGTGATTGGTGTTGTTACAATCGATAAGAACCTGGGAGAAACTCACCCAATCACGAAATACAGACTATGATATAGTGTTTTAACTTTCATCTAGCCTCGAAATCTTTTCGCGAAATATGCAGGCCCCTAGTTATGATTTATGCCTTGTCAGCCAACAAACTGAACAAGTAACACATGGCTGAAATTAAACCAAACTATTTTAAAATCAAAGCTGTCAGAGACAAATCCATTTTAATGCCAGCGTGCCTAATGAATAAGAGACTTGCAAGACTTATTTACGTAATTACACATAACCAGTCTGGAAGTGGCTAATGGAAATATTCCCGGGCTATTGAAGGCTACACTTTTTTTGATACGCTGTACAGTCATTGTCTTGTAACGTGTCTCAAATTTGACAGTTCTCAAAATTATAACAAACAGTTTACGTATTCTACCACTGTCGTTATGTCAACAACTGCCATGTAGTTGGCAATGTTCGTAAACAACATCACATGATGCTTTGCAAGTGAACGCTCTCACTAATTTCGAGAACTCTCCAATTTGAGATATGTTGCATGATAATTGACAATCGTATCTCTTAAAACATAGTGTTCGCAGTAATACTGGATTCTGATTCTTACCCGGACAGTAAAGCCTTGTGTTGTTCCAGTACTTCAAACAGTCAAAGTTATTTGTAAACCGGTCCCTGAATAGCTTTCCAGTATTAACTGCGCACATTAATAAGCATAATAAAACCAAATAATGTCATATTGTTTAATATACGATTATATTTTTCAAAGTTTAAAAAAAATCGTCAAAGTATTACATTATGCCCAAATTTTCATTATAACTACATACTTTGTATTAAGCAAAAATAACCATAACCTGTATATTGGCTGCATACTGGCGGGATGTTTCCGCTTGAGAGCATGTGATTCGGCAATGTTAAGGGATTCTTACTGGCCAAGATTATTTATTACCTACCAACTGTGTGCCAAGAGCGTAAGTAGTTTAGAGAGTATACACATTTGAATTTTATTCCACCACGAAATGAATCCGCGAATATTTTCCGTGTTGAGTGGCCGGGGGGGGGGGGGTTGTTCAGGATGGGCATAGTTATGTGTAGGGGCACGCAGATTTCGCGAAAAGATTTCGGGACTAGATGGAATTTAAAACACTGTAGAATCGCCTGTTTCGTGATAGGGAGAGTTTCTCCCAGGTACATATCGATTGTAACAACACCAATCACAGTGATTCAGTGCGAAACTAAACGCGTCCTGAGTGGCTCGGTCAAATAAGGCAACGACTTCTCTCGCAGAAGGCCGCCAATCACAAGGAAGACACCGCAGGTGCGGGTATACCTTGTTGCAGTCTAATAAGTGTTCAGATCTTTTCGCGAATTTTTCGTGTCTCTAGTTATGTGTAGGGGCAGGCATTTTTCGCGGAAAAAAACTACATACCTATTAGACTGCAACAATGTATAGGGCAAGTGTACCGAATATGAGACCCCTTTTTAAAAATATTAATATTTTGTTATTAAAACCACTATTGGTAGATTTATTTATCTTAGATGATATATTATGAAATGCACTTTTACTTCAAAACAGGATTGAGCACTTGTATCAAAACAGAAAGTAATTAAACTAAGAAATTTAAAAAATGCGAAATTTTATGAAAACAAAAACGTGTTCCTAATATGAGACATACCCTACATTATGTTTCAAATTCCATATTTGATATCATTTAGTCACTTTTTACACTTTTGTTTGTTACACATAGGACAGCCAAAACATGGATCAGCTCCGCAATCTTCGAGCCCACCCATAGCACTTGAGGCACTACCGCCATTTCTCGCCATGTTTGTCCTCTGAGAAAAGGCAGCAACATAACAAACACTCTGCATCATCATCACTTTCAAATCCATCACTTTCATTTGAACTGTCATGTAGCGAAATATTTTCGTCACTGCAGTCCTCAGAATCTACAGCGATGAATGATTTGAGGGTTATCCGTAATTTGTCCGTGTTGCGAGATCTGGTTTGTATAGGTCTAGCTTCGTTTCCTTTCTGTTTTCCAAGAACCAATTTCTTACGAGCTTTAGCCTTTTTATTTCTTGCGACATTTTCATCCAAGCTTGTTTTGTATGGCGATGATGTGATAACATTAGCACTGCCACATCTACTGGATGTTTCTTTTGAAGGAAAATTTGGTAGTGGTGAAATATCCACAGGTCTGATAAAGGGCCTAACTGCACTGCTGCAACATGGCTGATCTGTCTGCATCGAAGTTTCTCTTGGGTGTTTCTGGTCTTCTCTACAAATGGCTGTATCTGAATTCTCTACAAATGTCTGTATCTGAAATCTCTTGAGCTCCATTTTCTTCTTTAGTTTCTTGGCCATATTTAATGATTCAGAGAAAGCATCAAATTCATAAATACGAAATATGTTTCGGTTAAATGTAAACAGGCCTGTTTTATTAAAAGAATTAACAGATATTTCTATTGTTGCTGCTCTTTGGTATGCAGCACTGAAAAGTTTAGCCACTTTAAGTTTGTAACAATATGATTTGGGTTTTGGCGCAGCCGGTCTTCTACTTCTTGAGCATAATATATGTCTTGAGAGGGAACATAAAACCTACGTCCAACGGCTGCATCTTATGAGATGAGTGTGGAGGTAAGCAGATGATCGAAACGTGGCTTTCCCTGGCCTTCTCAGCAGGGCCTACATATCTAACTATGTTCTATTACAAAGTGTTAAGATATTTTATATAAAATTAAACTTATTAGTTACTGGTCTTACAGCGACAGTATTATTTTAAATCTAAATCACCTAATATGAGACCCTTACTCCTAATATGAGACCCTATCTCAAATTAGGACATGTAAGTGGTCTCATATTAAGCACCTTATAATGGCCGCTACAAAACACAACAACAAGGCTGAAATTTTAAACTGCCATAGTTCCTTATTTATGCACATGGAAGCTTACTTCACTGCTCATAAGAGAGTACGAATGGATAATTAATATAAACGTACCTCTATGTTGATAATAAAGCTGCAAGATGCCACTCACGAAAACTCAAAATGAAGAATATCGTATAAACTGTTATTCTGGATCTCGCGCGTCAGATAAAAGTCTCACTCTATCCGTGGTCGGGAAATGGAGGCTGCTGGTAGTTCCAAGAGCAGCTGATAGGTAGCAGCTCTTACTTGTCAAGATAACCAAGGATCTCATATTAAGGCCGGGTCTCATATTTGGGTCACCTACCCTATCCAATCAGGTGTTTCTTCCTTGTGATTGGCGGTCGTCTGCGAGAGAAGTCGTTGCCTTATTTGACCGAGCCACTCAGGACGCATTTACTTCCGAACTGAATCACTGTAATTGGTGTTCTAACAGCAGACATGCACCTGAAAGAAACTCACCCAATCACTAAACACAGACAATGCTACAGTGTTTTAACTTTCAGCTGGTCTCGGAATATTTTCGCGAAATATGCATGGCCCTAGTTATGTGTGAGCGGCATGTCTTCGTGGCCTCATGGCGTCATGGGTGTCTAGTTTAAACGGCGCAGGGGAGTCGCCTCCGAAGTGCGGGCGCGAGCGTGGAGGACGGGGCCCTGAGCGCATGCGCGGACGAGGCCATCGCTCCCATTGGCCGGGCTAATAAAGGCACTGTAGAGGACGTCGGGGTCACACACACACACACGCAAACACGCACACACGCGCGGCGCGAGGCCCTGAAGCGCTCCCCAGAAGATTTCCCGCGACGAAGGCCGCGCTCTCATTGGCTTCCCCACGTGACCTTTCCCGCTGCGTGAAGCGTCCGGGAGGGGGGGGGGACTCTTCCTTCTCCTTCTCTCCTTCGCATCGCGTGCTTTATTTATGCGAGTCCGCCATCACCCCCTCCCCCCTTCTACAAACTTTCTCAACTAAACTTAGCATGTGCGTTTCCCTTCTACGCGTGAAGTTGCGTCTTGTGTAGTGGCCTCGCAGACATTTTTTTGTCGCACTTTTACAAAATATTCCCTTGGAAATCAGTTGCCAAGAAATAGTTTGTTATACCGTACAAAAAAAAATTGGTTGTCTGTAAAGTCGGTTTACGGACGATAGTTTAACGTGACAACGTCATAACAAAACACTGATGAAATGGTTGCATACTTTTATGAATAAAATTGAATCATTTTTATTGAATTATCACTATTTTGTATGGATACAAAGAAGGAGTGAATTGAAATCCACAATTTAATTGATAAATATACTTTTATTTGCACTCATTAAATCAATTTTGTTTAATACTTTAACGAACAGATTATTTTAACTCTAACTTTTATACATGTTTGATATTTAACTTCTTCCAATCTGTGTTATTCTGTTAAGGATAGGACGATGATAGGAAAAGTGGGAAACGAATGGGAGTGTTTCAAGTTTAATGTGCCTCAAAAAAGTCGAATCGATGGTTGTTCCAATCGAGTGGAAGAGAGATAGATGCGGCGCAAGCGTACAATGAGCGTAACGGGACAATGTGCGTAACGGGACAATGAGTCATCCTTTTGCGTGCGTGCAGCCGTCGTTCATCGATTTATTAGACGTCACGTAAAAAAAAAAGATATCGTAACCTTATACAACACATGGATATGGTTATTTTTGCATACATGAATGTGGCGGTACATCACAACAACATCTGTCATGCTGAGTGCACGGCGTGGCGATCAGCATGAGCTGCATAAGTTTAACTATTGGCGGTACTGGGACAACACAAAGCATAAATGGCCGGGTAAGAATCCAAACCCAGTATTACTGCGAACACTATTTGGTAGTGATACAACGGTCAATTATCACGCAACAAATCTCAATTTTGACAGTTCTCGAAAATAGTACCAGCGGTCACTTGCAAAGCATCACGTGATGTTGTTTACGAACACTGCCAACTACATGGAAGTTTTTGACATAACAACATTGTTAGAAGAATATGTAAACCTTTTGTTCTACTTTTCAGAATTGTCCAATTTGAGACACGTTACAAGACACAGACTGTACCGCTTATAAAAGAAAGTTTAGCCTTCAGTAGCCCGGGAAATTTTCTATTAGCCACGTTTTATTGGTTATGTTGAGTTTAGTAAATAAGCATTGCAAGTCTCTCATTAGGCACGCCGGCACTAAAGTGGATTTGTCTCTGACAGCATTGATTTTAAAAATGTTTGGTTTGATTACAGCCGTAAGTTATTTGTTCAATTTGTTGGCTGACAAGGCATAAATCGTAACTTCCTAAGCTTTTATAATCTAATTCAGACAGGTGACATTTGCCCGATTATACATAGACCTATGACTGTGGAGTCTAACGTAGAGGTAATTGAAAATGCGAATTTTTCCGTTTCCCAGCCATTGATTTTCGCGACAAAATCTGATCGGGCTTTAGACTGCAATAACTAGGGGCATGCAGATTTCGCGAAAAGATTTCGAGACTAGATGAAAGTTAAAACACTCTAGCATCGTCTGAATTTCGTGATTGGGTGAGTTTCTCCCAGGTACATATCGATTGTAATAACACCAATCACAGTGATTCAGTGCGGAATTAAACGCGTCCTGAGTGGCTCGGCCAAATAAGGCCGCCAATCACAAGGAAGAAACCACAGATGCGGGTGTACCTTGTTGCAGTCTAATAAGTATACAGATATTTTCGCGAAAAATGCCTGCCCCTATCAATAACCAATAAGATATGTCTGCGGTAGTGATCGTTTCCTTGAATTTGCCCGGGCCATTCATGACGCAGGTGCACCTGCACTGGGTGGCTATGACTGGTGTGCCGACGGTTGACATGTGCCTGAAGTAAGCCCAGCCAAACCACGAAAAACAGATAATGATGCAAACTTTTAACACACAGCTGGTCTGGAAATATTTTGGCGAAAAATGCTTGGCTTTACTCATAACCACAGTAGAAACCAACGCCAGACAGTTGTGTGTCCTATACTAATAACTACAGACCTACAAAACTCACATTATTATTTAATGAAATGTTGGATTGCAAAGGTTCTGTGCACTGAATAACCTTTGTCACTGGAGTACATGTTATTTGGCAGAGCTTGGAGGACTAATAAACTCTAATCAATATGAGTAATCTTTCATTTCTCCAATTAATTTTTCTAAAACGCTTAATAGATTCTCGATTGCATACAAATATTATATATATACAGGTAAATAAATAAACTTTGGCAGCACAACGTCTGCCAAGTTCTGCTAGTATTTTGGTAAATTACAGGAAATGTATTTTTCTGTGCCCTTCTCCCGCTTGTTTACTACTGGCTCGCGGACGTCAAGGGCGTGTCAAGGACACTGCAGTCCAACCACCAACGTGAAGCAAATGTAACTATATGTATTTAAGGTATAATTTGCAACCCACTGAATCCGCGAAATAATTGTAGCTCAAGGTATCACAAAGGGCGTGTATTTTTCGCGTAACGATTTCGTGACCAGCTGCATTTCGTGATTTGAGTTAACATTCAAGGTACATATTAATAATTTGTTCACGAATCACACCCATCCAGTGCGGAAGCAAACGCGTCCTGAATGGCAGACGGCCGCCAATCCCAAGGAACAAACAGCCCGAGCTTGCGTTATTGCAGTCTAATGAGCGTTTAGATATATATATATATTTTTAAAAATACATGGTCCTATATATCACTCAATGAGCAGTCCAATGACAGGTAACATTTGTCCGAACACGTAGATTACTATGAAGTCTAGTCCACAGGTCACTGAGTAAAAGTATTTGTCCAGTCATTAAACTGATTGGCAAAATTTTATTCCGCCTTATCGCTCCAGTTTAGGAATTGTTGTTAGGGACTGGGATGATTCGCATTTTCAATTACTTCTTGGATAGACTCCACGAACTCCTTCACACTCGGACAAATACCACATGCTCATTGGCTACTGACTCGTGAGACCTGTCGACTGGGATGCTTACGATTCAAGATCAAAGTACTTCCCACAAACTGTGAGCCAATCACAGAAGCAATACGAAGGTACATGTGTTTGGATTCTAGCATAACGCGAAATGAATCCGCAAATTTTTCCTGTCTCCAATTATTGCGGAGCGTGAGATTGGATTTCGCGGTAGTAGCTGCTATTCCGCTCCTGCGTTGTTAAATTTGGTTCGTGTTTAAACAAAAATTGTGAGAGCCCTGTTTTCGATCAACTTGTAATGAGATGTTTGTATTTCCATCGGAGACGAAAATAAACATGAAAGTCCCCGCCTACCTTTGGCTATTTCACTCGTTTAGGCCTCAGGAAAAATGGGGCGGTAAGGATGATATCGACACGTCCATTAGGTAACTCTTCCACCTTACGACCAAGTCATTGGCCTTCTGGCATGCAGTATTTTTGCCTTGTTATGTGAATCAAATCACTGTGCCTCCAGAGCGGTAATCCTATCGTTACAGATTATTCATCCCAAAAATGTTTTGGGTTAAGATAGAGGTACAAAACACTCTTAGCTTTGGTTTATTTTTTCACAAGACGTGGGCATGTGTTGTTACAGCTGCGTTCTCATTGGCCCACTCAACACTGTACAAAATTTGCTGTACTTATACAAGTAAAGTCCCTGGCAAATGAGTTTCACTTGCAAAATTAACAGGCAGAGCTTCGTACTATTTGTAATTTTAAAAGCTCTATCTTGCAGTTTTACAAGTGATATGGTTGGCAACTGAGTTTGGGATATTCCTCATATAAATACATTATTTTTTTTACAGTGAAAAGTCACGCAACCTTAGTTTCACCGGTAACAGCTATAGTACGGTAATATATTGTGCAGGCATAAACAAAGCGAATCGAATCCCTAAACACATTCAACCGAGGAGCTGTGTAAATCTGCCCGAGTTTTTATAGGACTATGGACTATAGAAACTGGCACGAGAATTTGCGAATTTATTCCATTGTAGCTTATGCTTGTACCACGCACATCTGGTTCACTCTAACAAATGAACTACAGTTCTTTAGACACCCTGCACGAATCTGAGCCAGCAATAAATGAGAACAAAGTGTTAACTAATAATGTGCAACCCAGTCTTGATCCTAAAATTATTGCCAACTGATCATACTGACTTGCCTATTTCTAGCCTCAGAGCGAAAAGAATCCGTGAAATATTTATGACTACAACTCCTATAGCTTAAGACAGAAAAAAATTCGCGTATTCGTTTCACGATAGGGTAAAATACAACATTAGTTAATTTGTAAGCTCTGGGTCAATGGTAAACCACCAACAACAGAAGTTTGAAAAACAGGCTAAGAAGTTGCGACGTCTCGCAACCAACAACAGGGGGCATATTCTTGACGCTTTTTCATTCCGTTAGACAGCTAAATGTCTACTCTTGAACCTACTAGTGGTTATCGGAATCAACATTGTCGAGTTGAAAAAAAAGTATCTTTGAAATGTGGCAACGTTGCTTTTAGTGTTGACGTCACTGGTGGAAGGCCAATCACAATGAGGGAAGGACCATTTCTCATGAAAGAGGTATAATTTTTTCTCTTATGTTCATCTCTTTTGCTCTAGTTGATGGATGTGGAAGTTATGTGTATGAATACATAAGTAATAATTATAAATGAGATGCTACGGCGTTTAAACTCTCAGCTATTCCCGAAATTTTACGCGAAAAAATTCGTGCTCCTAGCGAAAACAATCGTTAGGAGCAGGCATTCTTCACGCAAAAAAAAAATACTTGTACGCCCCTTAGACTGCACTAAAGTGAGCCCGCGCCAGCTGTTTCTTTCTTGTGATTGGCGGCCGTTTGCGAGAGAAGCCATTGCCTTATTTGTAGAGACCGTAAAAATTCGCGGATTCATTTCGTGATAGGCTGAAATTCAAACATGTGTACAATTCTGCTGGTTCTGCTATTGGCTCGCAGTTTAACTGGAGCTCTCTGGGCCAATGAGAGACTATCGACCAAAGAAGTGTCGAATCACAAGCTACCCAGTGGAGACGCCTCACAATTTAGTACCCAATGAACACGCGTGTTTACTTGAGAAATGCAGAGGATAATGGGGGCTATCCTAGAGGTCATTGAATCCGCGAATTTTTCCTGTCCCTAGTTATTTGGCCGGGCCATGCAGGACGCGATTTTTTTTCTTCCGCGCAGAATTACTGTGATTGACGGTAGACATTTACCTGAAATAATCGATCACGAAACACATTCAACTCTTAGCTAGTCTGGAAGTCTCTTCGCGGAGAACACATGCCCCTGAGATTGGTGTGCAGTGACTGCGGGATAGGTTTCCTGAAATAGCGTGGTCCCGCGCGGAGGCCTCACGCCGCGGGGTCAACGACTCCTTGCAGGGGCAACGCCACCGCTAGTACCCTGCCCCGCGCCAGGCCAGCCGAAAAGAAGGGTCGGGTTGGGGAAGGGAATGAGCTTACCCCCTCTCCCTCACTGCTCCCCTCTCCAGGTTCCCCTCTCGCGGCGCTACCGCTCCACCGGCGACTGGCGGAACTGCTAGCATACTGCGGCGCGACGCGCTGCGGCGGCAGGGGGAAACAGCAGAAGACGCAGAAAGGGACCGTTCTACATTTGACGCGGAAACGAAAAGAAAAGAAGAAGAAATAAGATCCGGACCTCACAACATAAATATAGGTATACTTTTCGCTATCCGTATGTCGCTTCTACAAGAGAAGCCAAAGATGTCCATCGAGTTCTGTCCCTGCCCGAACACGCCCGAATATTCACCTTCGGCCAACCTCGGGATTTGTTTTATTTTTGCGCAAGAAAAATGAATTCAAATATTAAAAGTGGTCAGTTAGGTTAGCTACATTAAAACACCATGGACGGTTAGTTAGGTTAGTATAGCTACATTAAAATAAACAGAGAAATATAAATATATATAAATAAACACGAGGTTGGCCGAAGGTGAATATTCGGGCGTGTTCGGGCAGGGACAGAACTTGATGTACATCTCAGGCTTCCCCTTCTACAATGCACGGAATCGAAACAGACGGCAACCGACGAGATTGAACCTCGCGGTTACGAAGAATTATTTAATTTAAAAGAATGTTGAGATCTGACAGCAAAACATGGTCTTGATTTATTAATTTACTTAACAAAAATAAAACCACTACGTAACAATAAAATCACTAAATATTCTTATAATTGAAAAAAAAATAACTGTTCACGTATTTAAATGCTAAACAAAAGAAAATTCTACCACCCGCGGCCAAATACTCGGCTTCTGGTCGTTTCTGGTCGTTTCTGGTCGCATGGAGTAAAGTAAACGAAAGTGCTGAGCATGGACGAGCTAATCCGTACGGATTCAACATCCGCATGCGTGCCATTGCAGAAAGTACTTAGTTTCGTGAGTTCCGTCTTCGTTTCCGTGTCATTGTAGAACGGTGCTGAAAGTTGACACTACGATGTGGCCCGAAAAGTTCCATCCGTCCATCCGTCTGTCAAAAGCTTTTGACGGACGGGTGAAATTGTAACCTCCAAATGTCTGCAAGGGCTGCATGTCAAATTTTATTCTATTAGATTTTTTAAAAAATTTTTTTAATTATCTGGATTCTTACATAATTATTATTTTTTAATAACTTTTGAATACACTTTAAAGATTGTTTTTTGAAACAACAATGATCCGATTCACATGGTAAAACACTGAAAATGTTGAAATAAATACCATAGGGAAAAATTTGAGTTTAATTAGATTCAAGTGCATAGCTTACATGATTCTCAAACTAATTTAAAGTATACAAGAGAAATTTCCTTCAAAATTAATAATTTCTCAACAGTTGGCAGCATGAATGAAGGAAAATACTATGACAGACAAACGTATGTCAGACGGATGGGGTCGGTCGGGCGCGACGGGCTGTTGTTATTCCGGCTTAAGTCAGGAAAAGTGGGTTTTTTAAATGCATTTTCGGGGGGGGGGGGGCGGTGCTATTATTCTGCACGCCCTCGCTACGAGCGAAGTAAGCGATGGTGACGAAGTTGTGTTTAGTTAATAGTTACTCTTGTATATATACAGTCTCACGAGTTTGTATTATTCGTGTGCATATTAAATCTTGAATGATGTGTTTAATTTTACTTTTGTGGATATTATGTTGAACATTTTGCTTTTTTTTTTTACCTTTTTTTTTGTGAAATATATTTTTTCAACTAGAAGAAATTTTAGAATTTTAGTGTTTTTTTTATTTAATAAATAAATCCTGACAATTATGGTGTTGTAAAATCTCTCTTTTTTTAATTAATTTAATTTTTCGTAACTGTTAAGTTTGATCTTATGGTTCGAAGCAAACTGACTCAGTTGTGCGTGCTCCCGCAAGGAGCGCTAAAAGCAGATGTAGCTGTCTAAATGGAACTTGCCGTTCTACAGGGTATATTTGCCATGTACCGTATCTTGTAGCTATATGGTATAAATAATGTTTCACCTCTGTGTCCAACGTGGGAAGACTAAACCTGGGTTTAGAATTTAAAAAATAAATAAATAAAATCATAGCGAGTCATGCACAAAACCTGTCCAAAATTAAATTTTTGTGCTTTAATTTCAGCCAACGAAATTTCGCTATTTATTTATTCTATTATACTGGTAGTATTCGTAAATAAGTTTTTAAAAGCTAGTAATTAATCCGCGACAGATAAGAGATACCTAACCAGCAGCCTACGAAAATAGTTATTCAAGGCATAAATTAATTTAGGTTATGATAGGTTACTTAAACATAAATAACGCAAGCTTTCGCGGCCACTGTCTGGAGTTATTTCGCCATTCCAATTCCTGTAAAACCTTTAGTGAGCGTTTCTAACATCGCAACATACCTTCATTTTTCTTACTCCAGTTACATTTATCGCAGACAATACGCAAGATTTATTTCTAAATTAATGTAATAACTCGACAATTTCTTGTCATTATTTATGATGGATAATTGTGTGACGTTCCTTACTCCCTCAGGATTCAAAGTTTTCAACATCTTAAAAATTTGTTCCTTAGCTGAATTTTTGCGCAGTAGTGTATTCTACAATGCTTAATAACATACCGAAAGTTTACCGCTGTAGACCTTGTGCGTATCACCGAAAACGTGCCTGTAAGTCCTAGATGACAGCGACATACAGCAGTCCATTAAAATGCTTCTTATTTACGCAGTTTTTAACGTATACTCTCCATAAACCCACCAAATTAATCTAGGAACGCTATTACAAACATTCAGATTGAAAAATATTCCGAATTTTAACATGAAAGTTCTGAAAAAGGTCTATTAAATAATGAAATTCGTTATTTTATCTCAGTCAAGGATATAAAAACCCGATTCTAACAAAAATAAAGGGTCCGACGTAAAAAAATTTCTTACAAAAGTGGTTACAATTTTCTAATTATTTAAAGTGACGTATTATTCAAGAAGCTAGCAAAATGTATTGCATCGCCAGGAAGTTTCGAAGGTTTCAGTGAATGTACGAGCTGCGACAGTACTACAGCCGCAACAGCTGGGCGACTTTCACACGAAATCGACGTTTATCAGTATTTCGAAAATCTGACACATCGGAAATTTAGTAAAGTGAAAATTTCAACGTTTTCTAGTCGCATGTGAAAATTCTACCTTCGCAAACCTTGTGCAAAACGTGCAGTTAAGTCCTAAATAATAGCTTCTTGAACGCTCCAGAATATTGCATTCCGTAAACGTTATTATTACAGTATACTTTCAGTTTTCACATGCTACTAGAAAACGTTGAAATTTTCACTGTACCGAATTTCCGTTTGGTCAAATTTTTCAGAGACTAATGTAATAAATGTCTATTTCGTGGGAAAGTCGCCCAGCTCTTGCGGCTGTAGTACTGTCGCAGCACGTACATACACTGATACGCTCGGAACGCTCTATCGGTGCAATCAATTACACGAGACTCTTGAAAAATACGTCACCTTAAAGCTTAACAAAAATGCACCCACTTTTGTAAGAGATTTTTTTACGTTGGACCCTTTGATTTTATTATAATTGGGTTTATATATCCTTGACTGAAATATAAAAAAAAATTATTTCATTATTTAAACGACTTATATCAAAACTTTTATATTAACATTCGGAACATTTTTCAACATGAATGTGTGTAATAGCGTTTCGAGATTACTTTGGTAGGTTTATGGAGAGTATAGGTACGTTAAAAACGGCGTAAATGGGAAGCATTTTAATGGACTGCTGTATGTCGCTGTCATCTAGGACTTACAGGCACGTTTTCGGTGATACGCACAAGGTCTACAACGGTAAACATTCTGTACGTTATTAAGCATTGTAGAATATATTACTGCGCAAAAAATTCAGCTAAGGAACAAATTTTGAAGACGTTGAAAACTCTGTATCCTGGGCATTCCCACAGCCCCTGGAGTTGTCGGTACCGGGGGAAAGTCAGGGAACCCTGCCGTCTCCCCCCCAGCACCCCCCCCCCCCTCAAGGCGGGGGCAAGCAGAGAGGTCACCGACCCCGAGCTGTGCTCGCGCGCGGGTCGCGGGTACCCCCCCCCCCCCTTCTTCACCGGCGAAAATAAAGTGGGTCGGGCCGTCGACCCCCAACGGCGCGCCGGTACCGACTCGCACGGGCTGCCCCCCCCCCCCCCCTCACACAACCCAGGGGGCCCTTCGTCCGAGCGAGGGGTCACGTGCTGACCCCACAGCTGACGTGCTGACGTGCGAGCTGCCCTGCGGCGAACTCACCAACCCACGCACCTGGCACTCAGAGCGCAGGGCAGACAGCTCCACTGGGATTAGTAACGGACTGAAAAAATTCGCGCCATCGATGACCTCTAGGACGGCACTCCATGTACTCGGTTTAAATGCACCTGCTCATATTGGCTACTAACTCGTTGCACCTGTTGACTGGGATGCTTGTGATTGGATTCTACTTTTGTTGAGCGTTTTTTTTTTTGGCTCATAGTTCCCCAGGTATTCTGTAGTCCAATCACTGAATGAGCATGATTCGAGCCTGTCGCGATATGAATCCGCGGAGTTTTTCCGGTCTCTATGGATCAGCACCCGCGAACCCGAGTCTCGTCCTTCTGCATCCTCCCGTCATGCTTCTGGAGATGCCCTCGGCACAGTCCTGACCGCCATCCAAGCCCTACAGCTCGGAGGCGGCCTGCAACTCCTGTCGGACCTCGAGGCCCGCAGTGGACTGGTCGGGCGGCCAGTCTGAGCCGGCACGCGCCCTTCTGCCTCCCGACGACGGCCAGACCTGGAGCTGTTCGAGAACACCACCCTACAGCGGGCGGGTGCTTCAGCTAAATTATACATAGAGACCTGAAAAATTCGCGAGTTCATTTCGCGATAGACTGACATCCAACAAACGTTTACCTTCGTACAGCTTCTGCGATTGGCCGGCCCACATTTTATCTGGGGAACTTCGGGCCAATGGAAAAACCTGAACCATGAAAGTGCCGAATCATGGACAAATTGGTAGAGACCTGTAAAATTCGCGATTTCAAATACCTAAAGGATAGACTCCATGATCATCTATGCACTCGTGCAAATTACATCTGCTGATTGGTTACCGACTCGTAACACCTGTTGACTGGAATGATCGTGATTCGCTAATTCTTCTGTCAAAGATTTTTCATTGGCCCACCAGAGTCCTTCAGATAAACTGTGGCCCAATCACTGAAGCGAAATAATGTCAAAAGTTTTTGGACTCTATCCTATCATGAAATGAATCCGCGAATTTTACAGGTCTCTACAAATTGGTTAAGACTTCTCACGAATCAGCAGCCAATGAACAGGTGTCATTCCCCAAAGTTTGTTAAGTACTGTGGATTCTATCCTAGAGGTCAACGAACCCGCGAATTTTTCCGGTCCCTAATGATATACTAAAAAACGCATCGTAGTGGTCATCTATGCGTTGCTCCCGAATTCCTTACAAGGGATCTCTACATGCGTTCAACATACTCGAGATTTCTGGGGATGCGACAGTTGCATCCACTGATGCGTCCCTACATCTATTATTATTATTATTATTATTATTATTATTATTAGCTTCGGCATCGTGTTCTATTTTATTTGTTCATAATATTTATTCAGAGTTTTAGCATAAGATTTTTTGAAGACGTAAACAGAATCATGTTATAACTCAAATAGGGGCAAAGAAAACCGTTAGTGAAAGTATTACCGATTGGTTAACTTAAACTTATAAGTGTATTTTAAGCTTGAAGTAGGCTACACATTTTTTTTTATATTCGGGATTCATAACTAATGTCGTAACCATGTTATAACATCCATGCCACAATAGAATTTTGTCATTATATTTACCAATGGTCTTGGTTTACGTTTCCCTGAATCTCCGTAGATATAACGTTTCAAAATGACTGCATGCACATTAAAATGACCAAGAGTCTAAATGTATTGTTAGAATATAAAAAATTACAGTATCGCAGATCCCTTAGAAATGCATCATTTCCATTGTGACTGCATTTTCTTAAGGATGCTGGGATGTGTTCGCTATGTATGCATCCCTTAAGTATGCAAAAACGGCTAGAACCACGATTATTTCGGGAATTCACCGGGTAGCAAAGTAGACTTGAGGCACCGGCACATGCACATCTGCTTCACGTTGGTAATTGGATTACAGTGTCCTTAACACGCCCTTGACGACCCTGCGCCAGTAGTAATCAAGAAGAAGATATGGTTGCCCAATCACGTGTAACGCGCCAAAGAATGTGACCTTGTTATGAACCAAAAAAAAATCACACAGAAAAGAGCAGTTCGGGTTTGCGCCGTAGATTTTTCATGAATACGTCTTGGTATCCTATTTGATTTCTTATTTGACGCTGCCGTAGCTGTCGCATTCGCTCGGCACTGGAATTATTTTAGGCTATTTGTTTTTGAGTTACTTACGACGCGAGATTTCCTCTGGCTTGCATTTTCTATAATCCCGAGCATATTTACGAGAAATTTAATACTGATTTTCACTTATATATAGAGACATGAAAAATTCGCGGATTCATTTCGCGACATACTATAATCCAAATACGCCTGCCTTGTTGCTGCTTGACTGATTGGGCCGCAGTTTATCTGAAGGACTCTGGGCCAATTAAAAACCTTCAAACAAAGAAGTATCGAATCACGATCATCCCAGATAACAGGTGTCAAAAGTCAGCAGCCAATGAACATATGTAATTTTCCCGAGTGCATAGAGGCTCATGGAGTCTATACTATAGGTCGTTGAAAACGCGAATTTTTCCGGTCTCTACTTATATCCCGTCGAATATTTTTACTGACTCACTTTGGGTTCTAGTGGTGACCCGCAAGCCATTCGATATGACACCCGAATCATTGTCCTAGATAAACGCGTTTCCACTCTACATCAATTTATGACTTAACACAAAGAAAATTCGCAACAATCACGCGCATGCGCCTACACTGGTACGATGACGTCACAGGCAAAATAAATACTGCGCGAGAAACACGTACAGACTTGATCCATCCATTGTGGGTTCAACCATTATTAGTCTCGTAGTTACAAGCTATTCAAAACCTACGGTGTTTTGTCACACAAGAAAGTACCACTGACTTAAAACTGAAACGAGAAAATAGACATTTTCACTTCATAAGGCTTCATTATACATATAGGCAAGCCTAGAGTTAAATTTATTCGCGAAATAATTTTGGTTCTATCTATATTGGACTTTTGTCCAGTTACAAACCTGCTACAAAAAAAGGTAATATGTAACCTCTTCAATACACCTTAATGTCAGCGGCTAATGGAAAAACGACACTCGCTCAAATATGCAGAAGAATGTGGAGGTTTCGCCTGTAGGTGAATGAACCCGCGATGCTCTCTATCCCTATTGATAAGTTCTTACTAGAAGTACAACATCACCTATAGTTCCTCTGTTCGGTGCGCATACCCGTTACATTTCTTCCTGTGCTAATTATAGGTGGTAGCGTACTTCGCGTACTAATTTGGCAGCAACTGCACTGGAAGTGAGTGAAGGTTAAGAGAGTGCGAGCTGTGACGCAGCCGCACTGTACTAGAGGTCAATGAGCTTAGCCCCAATGGTTCGAGAACCAGTGGCGTTAAACGTACCAACTTGTATTAATTACCACATCTTTGGGTCCCGTATACCATGTACCAATCTAAAAAAATTGCCTTGGTACGCAAAAAGACCAACTTTCTGACATCGATCCTACATTAATTTTTCTATCGTCAAGAACAGACTTCAGTAATTATATTTAACAGCTGTTAACATCGGTTATAATTAGAGACCTGCAAAATTTGCGGATTCATTCTGTGATAGGCTAGAATTCAAAAGCATATACCTCTTAGATAATTTTGCTATTGGCTTACTGTTCATCTGGACGAATATCAACCAGTTATAAACCCTCAACCAAAGAAGGATCGAATCACAGACAAACCAGCTGAGGCGACTTACAAGTCGGCAACCAATGAACTTGCGTTATTTGCCCGAGTGTACAGGGGTATGTGCAGTCTATCCTGAAGGCCATCGAAACCGCGAATTTTGCAGGCCTCTAGTTATAATTATTATTATGGGTTACAAAATAAGCTATTTTCAAGCTTCGAGGCTTCTAATTCATTTTCGTATATTCAGAGATTTGGCGAGCTTAATTCTAGCCTGCGTTAAGAAAATTATCAATACTAAACTTATTAATGCTTATATATTGTACAGACGCATCGCTACCCCCCTCCCCCTTTCTCACGCTCTCTCATTGAACTCGCTGCAGTTCTGCGCGTTCCCAGAACCCCCCCCCCCCCCCACCAGCATGAAGTGGCATAACTAGGACGTTTATGTTCTGGAAGCTTCGGGTATCGTGTTGAACCCGATGACGCGACACTTCAAGGGGATGCGAGACCGTTACATAAGGAGGGGGGCGAGGGGTGTAAACACGGTGACGCCGGCCTCGGAGCCAGTGAAGTGTAGAGGGCGAGTGACCCCATTGGCGCACTGGTGCACCTTGACTGTGCTGTGTGCGACCGAGACTGTGTGTCGAGTCAGAGGTGCGAGCTAAGAGACGAGCAGTAGCAGAGATATCCATTGTCCAGACGAGCTACAGTGGGGAGAGTGAACTGTGGACTAAATGAAAGAGTGATTATAGAGACCTGCAAAATTCGCGGTTTCGATGGCCTTCAGGATAGACTGCACATACCCCTGTACACTCGGGAAAATAACGCAAGTTCATTGGTTGCCCACTTGTAAGTCGTCTCAGCTGGTTTGTCTGTGATTCGATCCTTCTTTGCTTGAGGGTTTATAACTGGTTGAGATTCGTCCAGATGAACAGTAAGCCAATAGCAAAATTATCTAAGAGGTTTATGTGTTTGAATTCTAGCCTATCACCGAATGAATCCGCGAATTTTGCAGGTCTCTATCCATAAATAAAACCCTGCGCGCACCATGTTTGCTCCGCAACTGGCGCGACATCTGTCACGCCAGAGCATGGGGGGGGGGGGGGCGGTTAGCTGCGACAGCTAGCTGGCTTGACGGCGCGGCGTCTGGACCACTGGCCAGAGGTCGCGCCGCCGAATCAATCAGCGGCCACTTCCGGAGCCCGGCATGCATGACCTGGCCCAATGCGCTGGACATGCAACAGCTCTCGAGTTCACTGACCTCCTCTTCCCGCCTCCCTCCACGGATCACGCACGCACACTTAACCACTATCAATAAGTTCTCCCGATAAACTGCGGCGGTGGGAAACCCTGCGGCGACACGTGGGAACTTCTGTGGAAACACAATCGCTAGAGCCACGATTACTTAAAGAATTCACTTCACTTCAAGTTAGACTTCACCGAGCCTTTTTAGAGTGATCGTTGGTAGAGACCCGGAAAAATTCGCGAGTTCATTTCGCGAATGACTGACATCCAAAAACGTTTACCTTCGTACAGCTTCTGCGATTGGCCCACATTTTATCTGGGGTACTTCGGGACAATGGAAAAACCTAAACCAAGAAAGTGCCGAATCATGGACAAATTGGTTAAGACTTCTCACGAATCAGCAGCCAATGAACAGGTGTCATTTCCCCGAGTTTGTTAAGTACTGTGGAGTCTATCCTAGAGGTCAATGAACCCGCGAATTTTTCCGGTCCCTACCAATTAGTAGGGACTAGAAAAAATCTCGGTTTCTCTGACCTGTAGGATGGACTCCACAACCCTCTATATACATTCGGGTAAAATGTCACATGTTCATTGGTTGCCGAATTATATGACGTCTCAGTCGGGTACCTGTGATTCGACACTTCTTCGGTTAAGTGTTTCTCATTGGCCCAGAGTACCCCGTACAAACTGTGAGCCAACAGGAAAAGGGGCACAAATGTATACGTATTTGAACTTTATCATATCACACACACACACACACACACACACATATATATATATATATATATATATATAAACCTGCTTTAACTATTAGCTCAGTGACAATTCCCGGCAATAAGGAACTCTCGAACCAATAAGCATCGAATCACAGAGGCAAACTAGTTGAGACGACCCACAGGTCAGCAGCCAATGAACTGGCGTTATTGACCCAAGTACTTATACAGAATACTTTTTAGTCTATCCTGAAGGTAATCCAAATCGCGAATTTTTCCAGTTCCTACTTCCTTTGGAGGGATACACTTGATTTATAACTAGCTCGAAGTCTTCAAGGGCGTGAAAAGAGCCCTGCAGTCCAATCATCAATGACAAGCAGACATATATGTCGTTAAACTCTACTTTGCTACCCCAAGAATCCGCGAAATAATTGTGTATCTAATATTCACGCAATAAAGAGCGGTCTTGTGTGTTCAGTAAAAACTTACTCTACGTCTGAACATTATCAATTCTTATTAACAATTGTGGTTAATTAATGATTATTCGAGCAGTAAACAGGGGAAAAAAATAACCATTGCCCAAAAACAAAATGTTAAAAGTGCCCTGCAGGACCTGTTACACGATACAATCTCCGCAGAAGTTGTGAGCATGAGAGGGTCGAGTAGACATGTGTTCTAACTGCGAGAGACCAACACGGTGGTCATTAATCGTCACTTATGCAGGAGGTTGGCTAGAACCATCACTAGGGGCATGCAGATTTCGCGAAAGGATTTCGGGACTACATGGAAGTTAAAACACTGTAGCATCGTCTGTGTTTCGTGATTGGGAGAGTTTCTCCCAGGTACATATCGATTGTATCAACACCAATCACAGTGATTTAGTGCGGCAGTAAACGCGTTCTGAGTGGCTCGGTCAAATAAGGCAACGACTTCTCTCGCAGACGGCCGCCAATCACAAGGAAGACACCACAGGTGCGGGTATACCTTTTTGCAGTCTAATAAGTGTGCAGATCTTTTCGCGAAAAATGCCTGCCTCTAACCATCACCAACCCAATATCCCGAAGAAAAAAAATTCAAAATATGGATCGTCTAAATTCTATACACGAAAAGATCCGAAAATAAAGAGAGAAATATATAATTAAAGGCAAGAAAGACGAGCATCCACACTATAGGTTCACACTTTTTTTAAAAAATAAAACCTTAGAAAAAGTGTCTTTGCGCACATTCATCTGAGAGCCACTTGGTTATACGAATAAATTTCTATGTGTAGTAGTATACATTTAAGCACTGCATTTTTTTTTTCGAACGAAACATTCAGACATAAGAGTTGGATAATTTATTTTGTTGTAATTATTAATTTAAAATTGCAAGTTAGTAGGTGCCACTCGAGGGTTCAACATTTCCCGGTTAGTATTAAAATGTTTAATAAGGCTGTGTGTATACCACACCAGCACACACATTTCAACCTTGTGACGTACTTACAACGAACAACAGATCTGAGAAGAAGGCGCGAGGTGGTAGCAAGGTCGCTTGCCAGTTTGTACTAAAAATGAAGCTTGTAAGTTGGAAAAAAAAAATATACATCTTATATTTACGCGCTTTACGATAGTAACTAATAATTGCGTGTTTAGAATTCATACACTCCATTTTTCTCTCCCGAAATAGAAGCAATGTCAAATAGGCAGATTTGGTTTATAGATTGCTGAGGTGACCCGATAGTGTATTGGTACAGAAATAAGGGCGTATTATTCCATTATGATTTTTATAAAAAAAACTCATAAGATCACGAAACACAAAAATACAAGTTCGCTATGACGGTTTTAATATTTAATATAAAAAATTGCGTATGGTTACTGAATTAATTTGAATATCCTACAAGATAGGCATGTTGATCAATATAAATATAATAGGTACATTGCATTTAAACCAGATGCTTGTTTTGTATAAATGTTTACGATTGAGTACTTCTATGAACACCATTGGTGATAAATTATGAATATTTATCGGGGAGACCTTTTATTTTATGTTTGGAAAATGTATTAATTAAAAGCAATAAACTATTTTAGATCTGAAATTTTTTTAGGGATATGCTTGAACTGTTTAGTGATAAAGAAATGTCAGTCTTGTTATGAGTGTGAAAAATGTAAGATTCTGAAGGAAAGAAAATCCTAACTGAAACCTACCAACACACAAATTACGAAACTACGAACTGACCAATTTGTTACACGGCCTGAAAGCGTCGATATCTGATAGTTTTCACATATATGAAAGTAGCATATAAGGGAATGTAAGGGGAAGCCTGCAGTTCACAGAGATGAGGGCCACACCCGAACGATTCCGAAGTTCTCCGTAGTTTACCGATCACCCGTAAAAAAAAAAACACCCTATTGCAAGGATTTATACATTTTACGGTCACTGAGTATTTAAAATAACGCCCACCTTTCAATTCAGTTACGGTTACCTATCCCAACCTAAACTACCCTCTAGATCTATTATTTAATACTGAGTGAAACTAATCTAACGTAACCTTTTACTTCGAACCTTCTCGGGTTGTGGTTGTGGGTCTGTGAACTGTAGGCTGTGACAGAAGAACGCGAAGTGGACAGTCAGTGGTGAATGGCTTCAGAGAAGCACGGAAATACCGCGCTCACACTGCACTATTTCAGTAACAGGGAGACGAGCGGCGCTCAGCCTGCAGTGCTGAAGGCCGCCACCGACAGTCAAGAATACACACGCCATGCGCGTTATCTGCTTGGCAACGCGACGACATGCCACGCTACTTGCCGGCGTGACCCAGTTCGCGTGTCACCGCGCGCATGTACACTTCAAATGTTTGGTTCAGCGTGTGCTACTTGTACATAAATTTCAAAGAAATACTACCTATTTCAGTAGTTACCCGTGGTGTGACTTCCAGAAAATGTCTTCCTAGTTTTTCATTTCATGGCCCCTAGATCCCAAAACCATCAACTCAAAGTGTGTATAAATTTTTATGGGAACGACAACTGCCATAATTTTTCACAAATTAGTTCCAGACTTTAACATAAAACATAGAGATGGAAAATATCGGTTGAGTTCGTAAATGGGCAATATAAAACCAAGAAGGTGGAAATGGGAAGGTTAAAAAAAAAAAACTGAAAATTCACTATAACCTCCGTACTATGAAAATAACATTGCATCCAAAAAGTAGTACCAAAAACATTTGTTTAGAAAGATTTTTTTGGTAACAACAACCAATATTTCAAGGTGTGGAAAAAATAAGGGTCGAAGGTTAAAAAAAAATATTCATAAATTCTTTGAAGGCACAGCATAAAATCAGTTCAAGGTTATTGTAAGCCTTTTAATTATTATCTAAAACTATGTCGGATACAGTTTATGGTAGGCCCAGCTCATGCTGCAAGGAGTGGTATTTGGTTAAAACGGACATCAGTTCTTTTTGTTTCAACGTAGAGACATATGAACGAAATCTTATCCAAGCATGTAAACAAGAGGCGAAATTTGTTTTGACAACGTTAATCTGTCAGTAGGATATCATTTTTTTATGTGCGGTAACGAAAAATTTACATCTCTCAAAAATTATATTGTTTTTATAAGGATTAGAAATCGATATATGCAATATTTTTTTAAGTTTTTGAAGAAGAAAAAAACACCAATAGAACTTCCTAATTCGCATGTTTTAGTACTGCACTACATCACTTCAAATTCACTGGACTAAAATTATTAATTAACAAATACATTTTAAGTATACCTAAAACCAAAGTTGTAAAATTACCTGTTCATCCGTTTTCAGTCCATAGTTAAATACTGGCTCAGTATATTAAATCAAGACATAGCTATAGATTTTAACGAAAAAAAACTTTACATGGTTTATTTCTGTTTGATTACATATTCAAGTTCGCAAATTGATCCGGTATTCAAGGCTCCAAATTGTGAATCAGAAGGTGAAGTATTAAAATTTATGTTGATTGATATTCATGATTTTGAAGAAGTTGTAAAAATAAAGATTATTTTACAACTGAAGTATAACACTCTGATGATGTGTGTATATGTATACTATATATATAAAATTTTAGACATAAGCGTTATAGTGTGTGTTTGTGACTCAATAGGCCATCATGTCACCGTGAAAACCCAATAGAAGCACAAATAAATATCCATGTATATAACAGTATATTTCCATATAATGTAAAACATACACCCGCTCCGCACATTTCTGTTTTAATTTAGGGTTGAATAGTTTAGAGTTCAAACTATACCGAACGTACGCCCTGACGCGACGACCCTACAGGCATGCAATTGACATCATAAGAAACTCCTCTGAGGTAAAATTATACAATCATAGCAACTTGCTTCAAACACTTATGATATGAATTTTTTTTTTCATTTACGTGAAGAACAAAAACAGTATGCAAAAAAGTAAATATACGCCAACATTTGCGGACATTCTGCTGCCTTTTTGAATTACAAACTATTTATTGGCAACTGGTTTCCAAAGGAATCTTTTGTAAAAGTGCAGAAAATTGTTTTCTGTGTGCGATTCCTGGAGTCTGCAGTTCCCTTCCCCTATAGTTTCACATAACCTCTGCTCACTGACTGCGTGCGAGAGAACGGTAACACGTCGCATTTGCCGAAACGTCGCTGCTGTTTGCGTCGTGGAAAGTATTCACAGTTTTCCAAAACGCTGTGGTGCCCTTATTTGTGTGCTTCTCAGGTTTTCCGCTATTGTGTTTGCCTTTACTCTATCTCTCATGTTGTTCAGGGCTATTTTCTTGATCTCAGTATTTATTGAAGTACATTGGTTTCTGGGTTGTAGACACGTTCTTGGCGAATAATTCACCGACGTTTCGGTCGACATTGCAGTCGCCATCATCAGGGAGCAGTTACCAGTTTCCAGTAGGTAAAATGCTCCCTGATTATGGCGACTGCAATGTCAACCGAAACTTAGGTGAATTATTCGCCAAGGACGCGGCTACAACCCAGAATCCAAGCTACTTCAGACGATGGCCGTGAAAGCCTGCGAACATTACTCAGTGTTTATTGTCATCTCTGTTCTTCCATTTCATTAGATTAGATACTTTTTTTATGTTCCTTGTGTTCAGTTTTGATTACTAGGTGAATTTCCTCTGCGAAATTATTTGTGTGCTTATTGATATGTTTTGACAATAGATAATATCGGCTGATTTCCTGGGCTTTGTACACGTACGTTCGACGGTCTTTGTTTTCTGTGACATATAAATAGCCTTAGTGCCGTATATCCCTTATCCTTACCCTTATCGACCTCAATAGTAACATGTACAGATCACACGAAGTAATAAAAAAACACGTGATTTAATCTAACAGTACTCGCCAGAGATGTGTAACATCTGACCTTGGTAACGAGCTAATTCATGTGTTCTCGTGTGGCAAATACACTTATAATACGAAACTAGCGCACAAAATTCAACGCAGAATTCTTTGAAATAATGCTGAGCGTGATAAGTAAACGCAAAATTTTGTTTTCAACTACATTTCTGGACGCGACTCACACGTAAGTTCCGATCCCGCACCGCTAGAATTCGCTGTCGGAGCAGCTACGTCGACTATTGACTCACTTGACTAGCAAACAGAAATATTTAACTATAAAATCAAACGGCTGCGATAAAAGCATTGAGAAATTACTAAAACCCACAGCTTTGGATCTGATTTTCAAACAAAGAATTTTATTAAAATTTTGTCCATCTTGTTAAAATTCACTAATCCTTTTATACTATACAGTTTACCTTACACTTTGTGAACTTTGGTTTGCACCATACGCCACAGATGGCAGCACCGTGGTTACACTTTTCCGTTCCATGCGACTTCAGATTCATTCACAAAAATTACTCCCACCAAATGCCATATACCGAGAGCTAGGATGTTACACATGAAAAAATTAAAAACATAACAGAAACAAACACATAATGTTGACTGAGTGGCAGCGTCAAAGCGTGAGCTCTCTATGATTATCGCTCTGCAAATCACATCCGCCACCGCTATTGGTAATCCCACCTGTACAAACAACCATTCGCGGTAATCCTTAGTGCTGGCAGACTGATTTACTCCTCGTCTCTCTCTCTCTCTCTCTCTCTATCTCTCTCTCTCTCTCTATCTCACACACACACCAACACACTCTCTCTTAAAAAAAGGCCATGAACCTTTCCACGAAAGTGTTTCATCTAGAATGGACGGACATATCAGACCTGATCGCAGAAGATGCTATCGTGAACAAACGGATAATTTCAAGGAACCGTTCTCCATTCTTGAAATAATACAATTACTCGCGCTCCACCGAACAGTAAAAACCCAAAGTGAAAAACGGTTCCAACGCGTAGGAGGCAATTCAACAAAAAAGGCATTCGGAACATCAGGTGTGGCAACACAGCGCACTGAGTCAAAATGCTTGTTTGACCCAGCAATGCCCCGTTTGCGCATGATGAAGCAAGTATCTACTTGGAGATAATCACAACGAAATATGTTGTTCGTTGAAGTTAATCTGACATGCAAAAAAAAAAAACGATTTTGTAACTATACTTAAGGATCGGCCACATACGGCAAGTTACTTAGTTCGCTTTCTTGTGAATACAATTAAGTTAGAGATTTTCTTGTAAATTTATTCCAACTTGAAAGAAGCTCTTATGCCGTAAGTTATATTAGTGTTTTCAACTTATTTAGTCATGATGAACCTGCAGCTGAAGGTTGACGGCCGTGTTCAGACTCAGCCTGTATATCACTGGAGCCGTGTTCAGACTCAGCCTGTATATCACTGGAGCCGTGTTCAGACTCAGCCTGTATATCACTGGAGCCGTGTTCAGACTCAGCCTGTATATCACTGGAGCCGTGTTCAGACTCAGCCTGTATATCACTGGAGCCGTGTTCAGACTCAGCCTGTATATCACTGGAGCGAGCTGTGTTACATTATTGTGTACGTGCTCAGGCAGCAGTTACATGCAGTGTAAATATTTATTTTTCTGTAAGTGGAACAGAAATAATAATGTTAAATTACAGATATTTGTATCACTTCAAAATGATGTTCAAAGTAATACGAAGTTCGGATACTTACCCGAGGGTTTACGCTTTGAGTTGTCCAACAGTACCTCCAATAGTACCTAGTTAAAGTAATTTTTAAACGTCCCCTGAATAGCGTTCCAGTAACAACTGCGTACATTAAAATAAGATATTGTTAAATATTCGGTTAACTTTTCCATGTTAAAAAAAAATTAAGCTTAAATAAAATATCAATTAAAATATACAATTATGTACAATATTTTCATAAGAAATACTCAGTATTACCGAAAAACGAATTTCATATATGCAAAAATAACCATAGCCATGTGTTGCAAAAAGTTACAATATAGGTACAGTAGGTCAATAAAAGAATGCCCAGTTATAAACTTTAATAGTAACAACTGTAAGCGTTGTATAGTATTAGTTTAAGATCGCAATTCAAGATTAACTCAAACACTTTTAGATAAGCGCATGCGCGAGAAGTGCTTTGTTGTTTTCTCGCTGGCAGCGCCACCTACGCAAAATGGCGACTCCTGAGCGTAAAGCGTTTTGTGTTCTATAATTTTGTAAGAGTGGATCTGTAATTTAAGTTAAACGTGCGTTTCTTTCAATGTTTAATTGTGATCTTCCATGTGGCAAAAAAAAATATCCGCCGGTGGTACGTACAATTCGAGACGACAGAGATCTTTTTTTGCGCTGGCCTCCACGTTCACCTGACATTACACCATGCGATTATTTTTTTTTTCCCTTCGGGGCTTTATGAAATATCGTGTCTACGTTCCTCCGCTACCTAACGATCTGCCAGAGTTCAGACACAGAACTGAAGAAATCGCTTCCATTACTCCGGACGTGTTAACAAAAGTGTGGATAGAATTGGACTTTAGGTTGTATGTGTGTGTCGTATAACTGAAGATGCACACATTCAACATTATTAAGAGAAACTAGGTTAATTCCCCTTTCAAATTTGACGTGAGATTTGTTGTAAATAGTCAAATTTGAACTGTTATAATTATAATATGCCATTGAGACTAGGACATTATTTTATTGTCACCATGCATTGCAAACGCTTCCATTTCTCCGGACGTGTTAACAAAAGTGTGGATAGAATTGTACTTTAGTTCGTGTGTGTGTGCCGTATAACTGAAGATGCACACATTCAACATTATTAGGTTAGTTACCATTTTTTTTCAATTTAATGTGAGATTTGTTGTGAATGTTCAAACTTGAGCTGTTATAAGATAGGCCTACCATTGAGACTGGGACCTTGTATTGCAAAAACTATTTCTCAGCAACTTGTTCAAAGCAATCTTTGGTAAAGGTTACGAAAGTAACTTGGCTTCTGGGTTGTAGCCGCGTCCTTGGCGAATAATTCACCGACGTTTCGGTCGACATTGCAGTCGCCATCATCAGGGAGCATTAACCTACGTAGTTGCGTACTTATCGCGAATAATTCACCGACGTTTCGGTCGACATTGCAGTCGCCATCATCAGGGAGCAGTAACCTACTTAGCCGCGTCCTTGGCGAATAATTCACTGACTTTTCGGTCGACATTGCAGTCGCCATAATCAGGGAGCAGTTGCCTACCTAGCCGCGTCCTTGGCGAATAATTCACCGACGTTTCGGTCGACATTGCAGTCGCCATAATCAGGGAGCAGTTGCCTACCTAGCCGCGTCCTTGGCGAATAATTCACCAACGTTTCGGTCGACATTGCAGTCGCCATCATCAGGGAGCAGTTGCCTACCTAGCCGCGTCCTTGGCGAATAATTCACCGACGTTTCGGTCGACATTGCAGTCGCCATCATCAGGGAGCAGTTGCCTACCTAGCCGCGTCCTTGGCGAATAATTCACCAACGTTTCGGTCGACATTGCAGTCGCCATCATCAGGGAGCAGTTGCCTACCTAGCCGCGTCCTTGGCGAATAATTCACCGACGTTTCGGTCGACATTGCAGTCGCCATCATCAGGGAGCAGTTGCCTACCTAGCCGCGTCCTTGGCGAATAATTCACCAACGTTTCGGTCGACATTGCAGTCGCCATCATCAGGGAGCAGTTGCCTACCTAGCCGCGTCCTTGGCGAATAATTCACCGACGTTTCGGTCGACATTGCAGTCGCCATAATCAGGGAGCAGTTGCCTACCTAGCCGCGTCCTTGGCGAATAATTCACCGACGTTTCGGTCGACATTGCAGTCGCCATCATCAGGGAGCAGTTGCCTACCTAGCCGCGTCCTTGGCGAATAATTCACCGACGTTTCGGTCGACATTGCAGTCGCCATAATCAGGGAGCAGTTGCCTACCTAGCCGCGTCCTTGGCGAATAATTCACCAACGTTTCGGTCGACATTGGAGTCGCCATCATCGGGGAGCAGTTGCACTACCTAGCCGCGTCCTTGGCGAATAATTCACCGACGTTTCGGTCGACATTGCAGTCGCCATCATCAGGGAGCAGTTGCCTACCTAGCCGCGTCCTTGGCGAATAATTCACCGACGTTTCGGTCGACATTGCAGTCGCCATCATCAGGGAGCAGTTGCCTACCTAGCCGCGTCCTTGGCGAATAATTCACCGACGTTTCGGTCGACATTGCAGTCGCCATAATCAGGGAGCAGTTGCCTACCTAGCCGCGTCCTTGGCGAATAATTCACCAACGTTTCGGTCGACATTGCAGTCGCCATAATCAGGGAGCAGTTGCCTACCTAGCCGCGTCCTTGGCGAATAATTCACCGACGTTTCGGTCGACAATGCAGTCGCCATCATCAGGGAGCAGTTGCCTACCTAGCAGCGTCCTTGGCGAATAATTCACCAACGTTTCGGTCGACATTGCAGTCGCCATCATCAGGGAGCAGTTGCCTACCTAGCAGCGTCCTTGGCGAATAATTCACCAACGTTTCGGTCGACATTGCAGTCGCCATCATCAGGGAGCAGTTGCACTACCTAGCCGCGTCCTTGGCGAATAATTCACCGACGTTTCGGTCGACATTGCAGTCGCCATCATCAGGGAGCAGTAACCTGTGGGCCCGCGACACGGCGCCTGGCGACTGGACCCCGACCTAGGGAAACGCTTCCAGACGCCGGCGCCGGCGAGCCAGCACTAATATTAGCCGCTGGACTGGGACGCCGCCAACTCGCGTAGCAAGGCCACAAAAAAAAAAACTCTACTTCAACGCTGATTTTTTTTTGCACGGAAGCAATTCATTTTTTTTTTGTTATTTTGTAAGTTTAACTCTCCCAGCCTGTACTAGCAGAAAAAAAAATTATTTAATAAAATTTCTTATAGATACACCATTTAACTGTGTCATCGGGACAAAAATACTTCAAGAACGAAAATTAAGAAATTAAAAAAATAAAACATTAGCCGACAGGGAACAAGCCTACAACGGCTGTGTCAAACAGATGAGCACAACGGTGCACCTGAACAGGTATTATGGACAACACAACGGCGACAGCACATTCAAACATAAATATCAGACACCACGTTAAATACCAGACAGCACAAGAATTCCGATCTGTCTGATATTTTTAATTCTGAATGTGTTCGTCTGTGCTGTCGTTGTGTGTTGTCCGTAATACCTGTTTAGGGTCATCATTGGGTTTATCTGTTTGATAACAGCTTATTCAGCCTTGTTTTCTGTGGGTTTATGTTTTTTTTATTTTCATTTCTCAAATTGTGTTCTTTAATTTTTTCCATGACAAACAGTGCAGAACTCCCATGGCGTATGTCCAAAAAATTGTATTGAATCATAATTCCCTATTGCATGAAGCATTTAAAGAACATAGCAGAAATATAAAAGTAAAATACTCCCTGGTCACCGACCTCAAAGCGAAGGGAATTAATTACTCACCTTGTCACAATGGCGAGATACATTACTATTTAGGGTCTGGAAAAATTCGCGGTTTCAATGACGTATAGGATAGACTCCACCACAATCCCTTACATACTTGGGCAAATGCCACTTGCTCATTGGCTACTGACATCTGAGACCTGTCAACAGGAATGCTTGCGATTCGATACTTCTTTGGTTGAAGGCTTTCCATTGGCTAACAGTCCTTTATATAAACTGTGAGTCAATCACAGAAACAATAGTAAAGGTACATGCTTTTGGAATATGGCATAACGCGAAATGAATCCGCGAATTTTTATGGTCTCTACTTATCATTGGCTCTAATCGGTGAAAGCACATTGTTCTGCACTTGACTGGGGTCAATGCGAAGGCAGCTGCTGTTACAGAATAACTGTGATCTGACTTAAAATAACCACGACGTGTTAAATACTTTTCTACCAGCCACAAGTCTGAGAATATCTTAAACGTTAAAATTTCTCAAACAATTTTGGCACAGACAATATCTTTAAGGCATGCTAAATACGAAACTGAGATTAGGCAAAATTTGCTGAGAAAAAATTTCGTTATACAAAAACTAACTTAAAAATTTTCTTTCACGATCTTGCTTTTGCGATTAATAATTCAGTTAATATGATATTTCCAAGTTTCCAAGAAGGATTCTGCACAAAAAGCAAACCTTATTGAAGTATATTATTCACTTATTTGACGATAGTAAAACAAATTATCTCTATTAAATTAGCAGCTGGGAATACATCCATGACAACCAGGCAATTAGTTACCTGATGGGTAAGGAACAGCAAAATTAGCATTATTTTTTTTTTGCCACCAGGTTAGAATCCTCTAAAGTATTCACAATCAAGTCAATATTAGGTGTTCATTGGACTGTCTCATTTCTCTTTCTCTCTGCTTCGCGCAAATGATTTGGCTTATAGTTAGGTCCATTTATTTTTCGCGAAAAAAAATTGCAGACCAGCTGTGTTAAAACTGTCTGTGTTCCGTGGTTGGCTGGGTTTATTACAGGTACATGTCTACTGTCAGCGCACCAATCACAGCCATTCTGTGCAGAAACAAATGGCACAGCCATATAATGCAATGGAATCACTTGCAGGCAAACAACAGCGAAGAAACCACAGGTGGGAGTACAACATTTTGCAGTGTAATGAGTAGGCAAAGGAAAAATTCGCGGGTTCAATGACCAGCAGGATGAACTCCATAGTTCTACGTACACTCGGTCAAATGCCACCCACTCATTGGCTGCTGTCTTGTGAGACGTCCCAACGTAGCAGCCTGTTATTCGATACAGCTTTGGTTGAGTGTTTCTAATTGGCCCAGAGTCATCCAGGTGAGTTGTGAGCCAATAGCAGAGGCAGCACTGAGGTATAACTATTTGTATTTTAGCCTTTCGCGAAATGAATTCGCGAATTTTTCCTGTCTCTAGTAATGAGTTTGGAGGTTATTTTGCGGCAAATACATACCCTACACTGTTAAAAATGTGTACCTTAAATTTACGAAGATATCTGGTTATAAATTATCCAGGGAGCTTCGTAAATTTACGGGTACTATGGCTTTCAACATAAATCCAAGAAAATAATACTGGCATAGTAGCAAAACATTCAAAAACTTATTAGGACTCCTGCAAAAGAAAAACTCTTATTTCATCTACGTCTGCGCTTATTCTAAAAAAGAAAAAAAAAACAGAACTCTCAAGTCTAAATACGGCGTAGTTTTTACGAAGATTCAGTTATCTGAAATTACAAAGAACCCTTCGTTTATCTGAGGAGGTGAATTCTTCGTTGGAAAGTTCGAAAATTTACTGTAACTTCTAACAGTGTGCTGCTACCTCGCAAACCTGTCACACATCATCTGTCCTGCTGTCCCTCCCCTGCTGGCTGTTCTCGTCGCCGGACAACACGGACGTGGGAGGTTGGCCGGGGGGGGGGGGGGCGTGGCCCAGAACTGCGGACCGAGGGGAGGGGCCGGAGCAGAGCCTGGCGGCGCTCTGACGTCACTCGCGGGACAGCGCGGTGACGTCATCCGGCGGGCAGCCGTCGACATCCGCCCGCCGTCCGTCCGTCCGTCCGTGAGCAATGATCCGCGCATCCGTCGAGTAATTAGTAGGGGCAGGCATTTTTCGCGAAAAGATCTGAACACTTATTAGACTGCAACAAGGTATACCCGCACCTGTGGTGTCTTCCTTGTGATTGGCGGCCGTCTGCGAGAGAAGTCGTTGCCTTATTTGACCGAGCCACTCAGGACGCGTTTGCTACCGCACTGAATCACTGTGATTGGTGTTGTTACAATCGATGTGTACCTGGGAGAAACTCACCCAATCACGAAATACAGACGATGCTACAGTGTTTTAACTTTCATCAAGTCTCGAAATCTTATCGCGAAATCTGCAGGCCCCTAGTAATTAGTAGAGACAGGAAAAATTCGCGGATTCATTTCACGACAGCTTAAAATTCATACAGTTATACCTCAGTTCTGCCTCTGCTATTGGCTCACAACTCACCCGGACGACTCTGGGCCAGTGAGGAAACACTCGACCGAAGCTGTATCGAATCACAGGCCGCTACATTGGGACACCTTCACAAGACAGCAGCCAATGAGGGGGTGACATTTGACCGAGTGTACGTAGAACTATGGGGTTCATCCTAGAGGTCATTGAACACGCGGATTTTTCCTGTCCCTAGTAATTTGTTTACATTTTGATGCTGTCATCAATCAAGAAGACTTAAACAGTGGTGAAAATGTATATTGCATTGACGATCATCAAGTTAAGCATAAAATCAATCATTTAACTAAAAAAAAATTCCATTCTAACATTTATTTAAAAAAATTTCAATTGTAAAAAAATGTGTTGAAAAGTAATTTAAAAAAACAAAATAAATACTATGGAATAATGCTCTTTATGAAGTACAATAGGAAAATTTATTTCCAAAATTCCCATTCCAAAAATTTTTCTTGAGAAAATACAATGTTTTAGGTACATTGAAAATAAAATAAAATTTCATTACATGAAAAAGTTTGTGTTAAAACTTTTGCGTTCTAAGGCGTGGATTTGGCAACAGAGCACGCCGACACAAGAACAGCGCCGACGCGACGGCGGGAATGGTGCGCTGGAAAGAGAGAGCGAATGGGGGACGCACCACAACGCCGAAATACCACAACGCCGAAATGCCAAATAGACCACAACGCCGACAGCTAGAAAACTGCTGTGTACCACAACGCCGAAAAATGTCATTGCAGGACTGCCACAAAGGTTAGGTTAGACTAGGTTAGGTTAGACTAGGTTAGGTTAGACTAGATTAGGTTATACTGTTAGGTTAGGCTAGGTTAGGCTAGGATACATAGGCTAGGTTAAGTTAGGTTAGGTTATATTACGCTAGGTTAGGTTAGGTTAGGTAAGGTTAGGTTTGATTGTGGTATTTCGGCGTTAAGGTACATGTAAGAAACACACGCAAAATTATTCAGTTGTTATTTCGGCGTTGTGGTACACAGCAGTTATCTAGCTGTCAGCGTTGTGGTAAATTTTGACATTTGGCGTTATGGTATTTCGGCGTTGTGGTCAATTTTGACATTTGGCGTTATGGTATTTCGGCGTTGTGGTCAATTTTGACATTCGGCGTTATGGTATTTCGGCGTTGTTGTAACGACGCTGCAAGACGCGCATACAGTCCGGGAAGCGGGCGACGAGGCGACGCCAGGTCGCGGAACAACACGGAGTTCCGGCAACAGCGCGGGGAGCTCGCCGTCAGTTCTCCGAACACGTCAGTTCCACGGCCTGAGCACCCGTCCTAGAGTTGGAGCGGAGTCACTCAGGTTTGGCAATCGGCCGGCGGGACTTAAAAACCTAGATGCACAAAGGCCAATGCTGGAATTTAATAAGCGGGCGACGATTTTCGATGACAAATAATCAACGTAAAACTCCATTAAAACCATCCCTACACAAAAGAAGCCGCGTGTAACTCAGTACAGGTGATACAAGTGAAACTTTTTTTTTTGCAATTCATACGTCGACTCGTAAGTGCTCTCTTTGTATCTCTTTGGCGTCAGAAACGTTTGGAAACAATGTTTCACGAAAAAAGCGTGTTGCCCTTATGCGCAAGAAATTTATATTAAAACTTCGTTTTTGACGTGACAACGTCTAATAAATCAATTAACGCCGGCTGCACGCACGAAAAAGGATGACTCATTGTCCCGTTACGCTTTGTCCCGTTGCGCTCATTGTACGCTTGCGCCGCATCTATCTCTCTTCCACTCGATTGGAACAACCATCGATTTGACTTTTTCGAGGCACATTAAACTTGAAACACTCCCATTCGTTTCCTACTTTTCTTGTCATCGTCCTATCCTTAACAGAATAACACAGATTGGAACAAGTTAAATAGCAAACATGTATAAAAGTTATAGTTAAAATAATCTCTTCGTTAAAGTAATAAACATATTTGAATTAATGAGTGCACATAAAAGTAAATTTATCAATTAAATTGTAGATTTCATTTTACTCCTTCTTTGTATCCATACAACATAGTGATAATTCAATAAAAATTATTCAATTTTATTCATAAAAGTATGGAATCATTTCATTAATGTTTTGTTATGACGTTGTCACGTTAAACTATCGTCCGTAAACCGACTTTACAGACAACCAATTTTTTTTTATTCTAACCCTGCTACAATATTATTTTCATACTTGGCAATGCAAATGTAAAGTTCACTTAATGAAGAAAATTTTTTTTTAATTCTGAAGAAATTTAATATAAATATATATATATATATCTGTATATCAACTTCAAGTGTTGTGAAGTTGCGAAAGTGGAAGTAACTCGTCTTGGTGATAAAACGGGGGGACGCACCACAACGCCGAAATACCACAACGCCGAACGTACAATAACGCCGAATACCATAACGCCGAATTCCAAATTGACCACAACGCCGACGACCCGAAAACTGCCGTGTACCACAACGCCGAATGACCACAACGCCGAAATACATTAACGCCGAAAAATGTCATTGCAGTACTGCCACAAAAACAAACTCAGAAGAAAGTCACTAAATATACTGAAAGAGAATTCAAATGTACAACAACGCCGAAATACCATAACGCCGAATGCCACAACAACGAATCTACAATATGACCATAACGCCGAAACCATTATATGACCATAAGGCCGAAACCATTATATGACCATAACGCCGAAATTCTAATATGACCATAACGCCGAAACCATAACGTGTTGCCTACCTGCCAGGCATTGAAATGCTGTATTCGTAAGATAAGCGCACTCTCTTGCAACTGTGAAGCTAAACATACAGCCAACATGTTTATCTTTTTGCACATTAAATATCAGTACTGATTTTTCCCCTAGTTAAAACATAACACTTTATTATTTCTTATAGGGCAAATGGAACATTGATTGAAATGAAATATACTTTTGAAAGAATATTTTTTTTTTTACAATTCAAGGTCAAGTTGAAGGTTTTTTATTTAGAAAATGCGACGTTTTTACAAGGGTTTCGAGAAGAGGAGGCGGCCTTTTGAAATGTCAGCTCCTTAGAGTTGATTTTAGGAAATAAATTAGATATGAAGTAGCGCCGGGAATGATGGGCAGGAGAAACACGAGATCCCGAAAAATTTGCCAACTTTCGTTGAAAATCTGGAAGTAAATTGGACCCGGATCGCCTAGGTGGGAGGCTAATGCTGTAGCTAACCTCCACTCTTGCAGTTACTAATATATTATTCGATTCAGACTTACGTAGTTATAACAAAAATGATAGGGTTACCGCTTAAAGTCCCGTAGGTACAGGCTGCATGCTCGTTCAATTGCTTATGCGTGAAGGGCGACTCAGAGTTGGAGGCACCGAAGATAAGGGCGGTATATCGATTTAGTGTCTCATTCACACAAGTAACCTGTGAGTGGACGAGCGTCTTAAAACATTTGTCTCGATAAGTGTAGTAGTTTGTTGTTCGTAATTTACACATAAAGTATTTTTTTTAATGTACGCTTTTTGCAAATAGTGCACCACTTGTCTGCAAAAAAAAAAGTATTATACCATTTTAGGCTATTTTCATAACAATATTTACAATACTTTAAGTGCATAAATTTAAAAACTATTTGATTCATTGCTATAAAATAATGTAAATAGGCTATACATAATTGTATAATACTGTCGAAATAATGAAGAGATTCTTTAATACCAATAAGCCTGCTATATTTATATTTAAAAAAATTATAACCACTGTAAAACTAACTGGCATTTCCCTAAGGAGCTCGCCTACATGTGCCTAAACTGCATTGTAGCATGTCAGAATAATTTTTTACAGATTTAGTAAAGTGTCTTTATGCTGTTTATCTATGAAAAAAAACACACACTTCTTTCAAGAAAAATGCGCAATATAAACACCTTTTAGGTCGCGTCTAAATAGCCAAAACTGGGGTGTTTAGGGTGCTATTTCAGAAAATGTACTAGCTGGATACAAATGAACTTAAGGGCGTTGCAATAGGCGGGCCCCTTAAAGGCGTTCAAGTGTGAAAAATTCACAGTTTGATGTTTATTATAAATATCGTTAATTCTGTATACATTAGTTGTAAGCATATTTTGCATATTTTTCTCAAAACAGCTTGTTAAAGACAAAATATGCATGTTACACGAGCATACAATAAGTAAAAACCAATATTAAATTATTCAGAATGAAATTACATGCGATAGGCAATATGCTGAAATATACCCATAACGAAATAATTTCTTCTTTTTTTTATAATTGCTGAGTTTTCGAATTTTTTTGTACAATACGAGGTCCTTCTGGTATTCATATGATATCTTTGGGTTATTATATCCAGTTACGTCAAATTATTTAAGTAGGTTGTTTATACCGGCCACTATAAATACTGTGCAGAGCTTCAGCAGTTCACGTATCACACAAGTGTACCGCGTGTGTGCTCGGCACTTGCTACCAATACCACTTAACATATTTTACACGTGTTCCTAGACCATTGATGCCAGCTTATACAATCCTCTATATAAATAACCTCTTTTGGAAGCTGAAAATGGCTAAAATGGTTATTTTCACCGTCAATTTTAGGTTTGAAAATAAAGTTTCACTGACTTGAAAATGATTTAGGAACGTGCAAAAAACCTTCATATTTAATATTTCGTCATAAAATGATAGGATCCCCACTGAAATTGCCTTAGAGGGGAGTCTTCGACAATGTTGCTGCATGTCAGAAGACCGCCTGGCGGATATAGGCGTTAGGACTTTGATGCGCGTGTCTGTATCGCTCTTAGCTCTCCCGCCCTTCCCACGCCTCGAACATTAAAAACATACCCGCTATCAGGCGGCCACCTTAAACCGTTGCGCAATATTTAGGATTCCTGCGTAGAACTGTTTCACAGCGGAAAGTTTTAACATATTTATGTTGAAATCATCTAATAAGATTATATCTTCATATTTTTCTAACATGTTACATAATTCATTTTCAAGGTAGGAGGTTCACGGTAAAGTGGACACTTAGAAAATCACTTCTATTTGAATAACAACCAATATTATATTTCGTGGAGGTTTCAGACATATAATTTTTGTTGGGTTGAAAAAAACAGACTATCCTGAATAGAAAAAATATAAATATTTAGCATAAATAAGTAGTGAAAGGATACAAATTGATCGAGAGAAAAAAGTAAACAGGTGCTCAGAAGTGTTAAATTTACCATGAACAGTCATCAGTTTAGTTAGTATATGGAATATACCTATATATTTTTTTTTTTTTGCTTGTACAGGATCCTAACGGCAATATCCCTGTGCTTATGACGTACTTCTGCTGATAAGTATTCATGGCTACCTGGCATGAGAAAGTCTAAGGCAGTCACTTTTATGCTTTTGTGTATATATATCGCTATTCCTACACCTGATATTCCAGTGATTCAGTCTCATTTATGAACGTCTTTAAAAGCGCAGAGGGCATGCTAACGTTCCTTACACTGGACACATTTAAAATACACTTTCTTTTTATTGATATGTTATTTAAAAATCAATGCTCAAACGATACAATTACATAAATGTTACAAATACACAAAAACACTCCTAAGTGGCAGACTAAGTACTAATATAAAAAATTACAATTCTATTACGTTCATGTACACTCACACCCACAATTATACAGATCTGAATAAACATTTTGCGTGATGTCAGTGTCATCCCCTCAGCCATGGGATGACTAATCTGATGTCGGTAAACTGTTCCAAGCTTATGACAAGGCATTGGTGGATGACTTTGAATATAAATTAGTCTTGCATAGTGGTGTTAACCATCTATTGTCACTTTACGAGCGGTGTTTACAAGGTGAAAATAATTCAAATATGAAAATAAATTTTTTTTAAGTTATCAAGCGTGGAAGAATTTAGTATTTTAGCGCCAGTGGTATGGCAGATCACAACCAGCATTCAGTAATTGCGTAAATCTGTGTGTATTATCATCATCTACAGTCTATTATATCCCTCACATCGTTGACACACTACTAAATGAACGTTTATAATAGTAGTTATAGTACTTAGTAGTTGATGGCAGACGTTGTTTGTTTACAATGTGGGATATGTACCCCCCCCCCCCCCACTTAAGTCCCTAAACAGGTTTATGGTAGTGTGAGGATGGTTCAACCAAATATTTTAGGACAATATAGGAAAGTCGTCAAAAAAACGGGCGACACATTCAGCAGCGCATTCTGGCGGCCTAGCCTGGACCTACGTTGTAAGCGCATTTGAGACAATGTTATTTTGATAATTTTGAATGGACGTTTTTTCTTTGTTTTCTCCTGTTTAAGTTATTTATAATGACTGGAAAAGTTTGTGCAATGTTTGGTTGCAATAATTACGATGTATTTAGCTGTTAGAAGTCATTTTTTAGTTTTCCGAAGGCTGAAACTATAGCCAAATATCTTAATAGGAACTACAATATTTGCTATAGCCATATTTACTTGTGTATAGTTTAAATCAAATATTCCTTTTCCACTGTTTAAAAATGATAGTGCCTAATTGGAAACAATGATACATATTTCAACATTCAATGTTTTAAAATATTTTTTAACCTGTTTTTAATATAATTTTGTTTTTAAATTTTTATAGTATATTTTTAAACCAGAGCATTACCTAAAAAATAATTTAAATATCCTCAAATTTGTATTTTTGCGCTCCACTCATTATGCTGAATGACTTAGTTGTCACTGTAGTATTTCAAGCAGTTTACCAAAATTATTGATTTCAAAGGTTTTATGTTTGGTTTTCAACATAAAAATAATGTAAATTAGTTTTAAGTGTTTGGTTATGTTAAATAAATTAAATTAATCTCAATTTTATATGTGTTTGGTTGACTTCAATTAGCAACATTAAAAATACTTAATTTTGGTTCGGGACAATTCATATTCAATTTTTAAGTTTTTTTTTTTTTTTCACTTTAAGAAGTTCCTCGAGGAAATTTTTTTTCAACTTTCACGGAATATTTATAAAATATGTGATTTACAAAATTTCAGGTTTAGAGTTAAGTATGTTTCATTATTAAAAACTGTCTGATTTGCGTCATTTGGTTGTCTGTTATGTTTACAGTAACACTATATTTAATGGTCTTAAAAATCAATATAGCTCTGTAAATTGGGTAACTGTTTTGAAATATGAATACTCTGTTACAGTAAAAATATATTGACCGTAAATTTATTTCATGATAAAACAATATTTCAAGAGACGAGAGTAAATCTGTACTGGTATCTCCCATTGTAATACATGGGAATTTTAATTACGCGGGCGTTCCTTTAGGCAAAGCCACCAGCTACCAGGGTCGCTGCTGTCGGGTGTCGCCAGCTTTCACCATGTTAAAAGGCTCGAGTTTCCTATATTGTCATTCTAAAATATTTGGTTTAACCCTCCACTACCACCCCCACACTCCTACTACAAAACGCTCATTCCGCATAGTGACCTTGACTATCCAGGGTTGACAGCATAACCTCCCGCAATTTGTTTTGATTTATTTTTGTTAAATTTTTATTTTTTTAATTTATTTTACAGAAACAAAATGGAAACAAGTGTTGTGATTTAATTGTTCGCGTGTTTTTCGTCGTGATGAATTTTAACGAACTGCTGATTTTCATGGTAAAATATTTACTATATATATGACAAGTTGGAGAAAAACTTTAAAATTAAATGTTTAAACGTAAGACGAGGAGATTTATGCCTTCCATTATTTCGGAATTCCTTTCCAAATGTCTATTTAATATATTTCCAGATATACTACCGTACATATACAAAGATTTAAAAAGTAATTAATTTGATACTCTTAGTTTTATGTGACGTCACGCTTGCTATTTACTGGTTGTTGTTCTTACGGGTCTGTGTAGTTGTAGAAAGAGAAAAATACGGACGGAACGGAACAACGATCCGTTTTCGTTTTCGGTCCCGTCTGTTCCGTTACCGTTGCATTTTAGAACAGGCCTTACTAGAAAAACGTAACGATTTTTCATTATACGCACAGTACCTACTTCATCACGGCAACGTAAATGTATGGCAAACCCAATAGAATATCTGACCTACGCTTTCGAACTGAACATACATATATTTAGTTTACATAAATATTCACACTGTCGACCACGAAGTTGTCACGTTTTGTGTTCTGAACTTTCCGGCGCTCTTCGTTCACTTGGAAGAGAACAGACGAGTAAGTGACAACAGCGCGCCTTCCTTAGCACACTGGCCGCGCCAAGCACCTCCTAGCAGAGCACCCCACGCATTCTAGCGGGCTCTTCGGAAGCAACGTTTACCCTAGCGGTATAGAGAATAGTTTGTTCTTGGGCTCCTGCACAAACCAATTACCATTCTTGAACGCAGTAAACTTACGAACGGGACCTAACTCTAGCTCTATCAGTTTACATACATACTATTTTACTAATACGTCGCTACGCTTTAATAACATAAATTTATAATTAGGTGTATACAATTTACAGTATCCAAGTAAATAATATTTAATTTATTATTTATTGCATCACACTAATTTCTATCTATGCTAGGCTCAAGATAAAGCACCTGGGAATGAAAAAAAAAACAGCAAAATATGTTCGCTAATTATACTTTCATAAAATCTGTAACATAAATACGAATGGTTCAAGTAAAAATTATTAGGTGTACTATGCTTATTTCTTTTTTTTTTAACACATTTATATTGCATTTAAGAACACATTTGCAGCTAGAACAAGATTTATTCTTAACATGAAAAAATTCAGAAACCCCTGCGATATGTAAGGAATTTATTAAATGTAATTTTCAAGACCCTAAAAACGCCCGAATATCTCAACCGCGCCATTTCAGCATTATCCTTTCGGGAAACCATTGAAAACCGGAATCAATGTTTAAAAGTTGGACATTGTTTGGTACAAATATAAAACTACAACTATTATTGCGTCCAAACCACCTTAATACAATGCATAATTATGTTATGTAGTCATCTTGCAAGACTTAAATGTTTTCCAAGCATTTGAATAGCTACTTCAGATATATGTACCTCCACAGTGCACAATGAAACTTAGGCATGCGGGTTAATAATGATACATGGAAGTGAGTTTAAATGCTATCATGAAATGATAACGAAGCATTAACTTAGTAGACAGCTCGAGAGGAATGATTTTATAAATAACTATTCCGTTCACCAAGTATCCGGGGCTACTAATCATCGCTAACAATTAATATAATAACTGACAATTAACTTACTTTAATAATTTGTACCATTTTACAACAACAGATAAGATTCTAAACTTTTCTGCTTTCGTTATAAAGAAAATAAGTTTCCAAATACTGCGTTTAGGTTCCTGGCTGGTAGGCAACACGCTAGGGATTCGGCCCTGTGGTCAAATACGGATTCGGCGTTGTGGTCAAGTATGGATTCGGCGTTATGGTCAATTTGGATTTCGGCGTTATCGTCAACATTGAATTCTGCGTTATTGTCAATTACCGATTCGGCGTTATGGCATTCGGCGTTGTGGTATTTCGGCGTTAAGGTACTTTTGAGAAACACACATAAATTCATTTAGTTGTTTTCAGTTTGCTCATTTGGCACTCCCGCAGCAACATTTTTCGGCGTTATGGTCATTCGGCGTTGTGGTCATTCGGCGTTGTGGTACACAGCAGTTTTCGGGTCGTCGGCGTTGTGGTGAATTTGGAATTCGGCGTTATGGTATTCGGCGTTATTGTACGTTCGGCGTTGTGGTATTTCGGCGTTGTGGTAACGACCCATAAAACGGGCGTGTTGTTGAAAGCTTGTGTCTGGAACGAAGAGAGAAAAACGTTATTGTCAGCAACTTGAAAGATGGCACCAGTGAATTGTTCGGGGGGGGGGGGGGGGGAGGAAGAGGCAGACCTATTGGGAACACAACTCGTGAATGAAAACCGGTTACGAGTACACCTCAAGTCGCATTTCCTTGGAAGACTATCATGAAAATAAAAGAGAGAAAAAATAAATAATGTTGTTCGGACAGAGACGTAAGATAAGTACATACCTACCAGTACCGTAGCTGACTTAACCACAGGCAAATATGTTGAACCCAAAGTATTACCATTTGTTGTCCGTTAAAAGTGAAACTTATTTTCTGAGGGGCTACAATTTACGCGGATTATGAAAATTCCGATTGCATGAGGGCAATAGCTAGATGTGAGGTGTGGGAAACGAAGAGGGGGAGACGACAGGGGTGAAGTATATAAATGACGCAACATACTCGCATATTTGCTCACAAAGATGCTTTCAAACTTGCATACTGGCGCAATAACATAATTTGCATATTTTTTTTTAATCTACGACCTCAGTCAAAGAAAATTATGTTTCCATTACCTAATAATAAAATAAGCAAGTACCTAGTTTCACTTCTGTCACGCGTGGACTGCACGCACAATCTTTTTTTTATAATAAAAATATTTTTTTTATATTTGTAAGAAAATATATTTAAATATTTAGGGTGATTTCGTACAATGTGTTCTTCCGAGTCATAAAGAAACTAATTTCACCACAAATTAAAAAAAAAATTGTATTTACTAGAATTGTATGGAAAAATCAGTGTGCAGTTTTTTTGCTGCAGAGTGTATGTTTTGGTCTTGTTTTCTCGTAAGCAAACACTTGACGGCAGTTTTTCGGAAATACCTTGTTGCGGACACGCGTTCACTTATTTATCTTTTTAATTCAATTCTCTGTGCATTTATTGATAAACTCTTTCTTTGCACTGCATTTGAAGTCCATCGAGAACCTCAATCCACGGTATCCCAACTTATTTGTAACAAATTTCTCTGATTTTCTATTTTAAATAATTACCTATTTCTAATTTTATGAAAGAAATTAAGGAAAAAAGCAGCTTCCACCATCAAAATAGCTGACCGACTTCTCTGTTCCTTTTTTTTAAATTTCATTTTATACTAAACTTTTTATTTTTCTAAACTAACTGCAAAATAACCATAACCACCAAAACATAAAGAATTCTAACATACACTAACTAGTATGTAAAAACCATTAACACTATTAACAGGATTTACAAAGTTCTCGCATACGCCATTTCAAAGTGTGTATGACTAAGCACTAAAACACCATCTGGGGAAAAAAATGTTTTCACAGAATAGGTGACGGCAGACTAGATACAGCATTATTTCCATGAAATTTCAATTATTTAAATAAAATTCCCTCACTTTCCCTGACCAACTTCAGCTCTCCTGTATTTTCCATGATTTTCCTTGCCTTCCAGAATGTCGACAACCTGTGTTCGTTTCCCTCTGTGCTTCACACTACAGTTACGCCGTGAAGATGTGATCGCCTCGACTTATTTTTCCAACTGCAGAGAAGTTCCATTTGAAGAGTCTTGAGGACCACTGCGCTATAGCGTGTTTCATCGTTAGTGTGCAGTGTGCATTTCAAATGGGCATTTACTTTCTCTCCCCAATACACGTCGGCGTGCTCTGGTGTCAGACATATGTCATAGAACCCTAAAAGTTTTAAACACAACTTTATAATGTTGTGATTGTTTTTAATACTTCTGAAACATTGTATTTTTAAAAGGAATATTTGGAACAAAAATTTTGTAAATACATTTTCTGGTTTTAATTCACCAAGAGCATCATCAGGTTTCAATCGTTTTTGTCAAAAATTTCTAATAATTTTTAATATTAAATATTTTGGCTCCGTTTGAGAATAGCACTACCATAATTTAAAGGAATACCTTGTTATTAATAGTGATCGACTGATACAGTTTTTTTTTCCAGTGAAATAATAATCAATGTTTAGCATTAAAATATTTATTT